>NC_090739.1:93297314-93304814 GCF_036898095.1 Palaemon carinicauda | reverse complement strand
AAGTGACGAAATTTACGTATCGCACATGCATAATAGATAATCAGTGATTGATACAATATATACTGATGACTTCATAACACCTTGAATACAATAAGAATTTATTACTTCGTATCGAAAATAAGTGGAGGTAAATGAGGACGCTATTACATGCTGGCAAAGGCTATCAAAAATTTGTTTTACTGACAAATCATATAAAAAATACAAGCTTTTTAGTCTTAGAACAACGCCATTTTCCGAAATTTTGTCATGAAACTATGATATAACTATTTTCCCAAAATGTATTCTTCTATAAATTGTCTGAAAAATACATTTGCAGATGGCATAAGCACGAAATTATTCACCATGCTAATACCATAACTGCAAGTTATCAATTATTATATAATTGCTAGTAGTTTTATCTTGAAAAATTACATTACCTGGATATCAAACTGACTACTTATCAATTTCATGCACAACGTTCTCTCAGCCTTGATTCAAATAAGCTTAACTCTGTATGATAAAGTCCCTATTCACAGTGATCAAGTGGCCGATTTAGCACAGATATGTGGTGTTGGATTTGGGCTCTGGACTGGGTGAATTACTCTAGGTATATAGGCGCTTAACGAGTGAAAAACACATCACTATCCGTGAAGCTCTAGTTCGGAGTGTTCGAGCAATAGCCATTCATACCAGCTCCTCCGACTATTAAGATAGTAGTTGAACCATAATTTCTACAGCTGATGCAGTAAGTGGGAAAAGAAACACCCAAATATTAAAATATCTCGAAAATAAATGTTTGATTGTCCTTTTAACCACTAAATCACACAGCTGAGGAGCGATACCCTTGGATTCCTTGATATTTTCTCTCATTCTTCAGATTTTATTTTCTGAGCTTCTTCATCTATCCCCTGACATGTCTTGTTAGGTATTTATTCTTTAAAAAAGAAAAAATTCTCCTATTTCATTCTTTATCATTTGTGGTCCTTTCTTTCATTCTTTAATCATATATTTATCAAACATTCTCATTATTTTCAAAATGAATGGCCTTCCCCTTCAGTGCTCGTCCTAGATCGTCAATATTAGTTCCTAGCTTCTCACTATCTCTCCAGAAAAGAAATGTCTCCCGAGCGGCAGCATGAAACACCTTCACTGGACCATTTCAACCTGGAACTATTTGATATTTACGCGAAGCCAAGACAAGGTATTCATTAGCTGGATTCAGAGATAGGGCATTTGGAGCACTGTATTCCATTTTCCTTACTCTTTGATATAACAATCCATGAATAATTGGTGTCACTCAGATTTTTTCTTATAAAATTTATGTCTCATTCCTTTATCACTATTCCAGTTAACGGAAATATCTTGGTTGATTTAAAAAAAAAAAAAAAAAAAAAAAAAAAAAAAAAAAAAAAAAAAAAAAAAAACGAAAATCTTTCTAAAGAGCACTTAAGGTGTACGGTGGACTACAAAATATAATTATCTAACTATATCAAGCCAGAAAAAAATCCCGACATGAAATGACATGTCTGAGGCCTTTGTCCTACAGTACACTAGGAACAGATACATTAGTTGTTATGTGTTTAGTATATTGAGATCTAAATTCAGGAGAGTAGCACCATCTGCATATGCAAAGAGCTTGCTTTCGAGGCCAACCTCATTAAAAAAAAAAGAAAAAAAAATCTGATAATATGCCAGCGACGGAAAATGGGCGGTAATCAGCAGGCTAGAGCTACCTCAAACAAATTCCCTAATTCTACAACAGGCATAAAGTATATATACATATATATATATATATATATATATATATATATATATATATATATATATATATATATATATATATATACATATCTATACATATATATATATATATATATATATATATATATACATATATATGCGTGCGTGTGTAATACCAATTTTCGTGCCAGTTTCTCGGACCAGGGTTCGATTCCCCGGCCGACCAGAAGCTATTATCTCTGAGTTGATTGCCCCTTGGTTCTCTGATCACGAGGTATAGAGAGAATCCAGATATTAATGGAGTATAATATAGGGCTTATATGAATATGAAAAACACGTCTAAATGTGCAAAATTTACCATTTTATATAAGTATATATATGTATATATATATATATATATATATATATATATATATATATATATATATATATATATATATATATATATATATATATATATCTGTGTGTGAGTGCAGAAATCACAAAAGCTAACACGTAATGAGCATAAAATAATCAAGTGTTATAGCCACGACAGGAAAAATTAAAAGTCAAACTCAGTTCTCCTTTCGTAATTATTATTATTATTATTATTATTATTATATATATATATATATATATATATATATATATATATATATATATATATATATGCATATATACATATATTATATATATATATATATATATATATATATATATATATATATATGTATATATATACATATATATATATATATATATATATATATATATATATATATATACATATCTATACACACACACACACACACACACATATATATATATATATATATATATATATATATATATATATATATATATATATATATATAATTCGATAACTTATCGAAAATAGCAGACAACTTAAAAGCTAAGAAATCAGTGGTCTTTATAAAAAACGAAAGAAAAATAGCATTTGGGTCTACACCTCCATAAGCATCAACATCCATGAAGAGTGGCTTAATTCCATAGGACTTAAATGCTAAACTAGTTTGTTTAGCCTCAGAAAAAAAAAAAAAAAAAAAAAACAGGTATGAGGAAGATCTAGTTTCTCAATACTCTACTTACTTTCTGTTATGGTCAGCTATATCAAAACGTTATTATACAAAATCTCCTTTAATTTTTTATTCCCCAATTAATTAATTTATCATAGAAATTAGCAAATTAGTAACAGGTAAGAAAATAATACCCAGCAAACACACACACATTTATTTATTTATTTATATACGTATATACATATATATATATATATATATATATATATATATATATATATATATATATATATATATATATGTATATATATATATATATATATATATATATATATGTGTGTGTGTGTGTGTGTGTGTGTGTTTGTGTGTGTGTTTGTGTGTGTGTGTGTGTGTGCGCGTGGAAAGGTACCCCGTTCCTACTCTTCCCGTAAGCTGACTTTCGTTTTGACGTCCCGATTGCGTATCAATCTTTTAGGGGTCTGGATGACGGGCAACGAACTCTTTCCTCAGAGCATTTGTTTGACCAGTTTCTCTCCTCCTGCCGTTGCGCTTCTTGGTCGAATTTCTTTTGACGAACATCTTGAAGAAGTTTCATGACGACGGAACCCAATTGAACCATTGATCCTTTTGCAACTAAAATATCCTTTTAATAACGACCGTAAGAAGTCTCGTATCTCAAATTGTCTCTCCTGATGATGATGATTTAGATTGACCCGCCTATATACAAGGCGGACCTCGGGCCCTTGCGTTGGCTGCCCGTAAGGGGAACGGAGCGTTGGTTGTATCTTTTAAAAGCTGTTACTTGTGTTGGGTGACACGAACACTGACGACAGGCAGATGATGATGAGGCTGACACAAAATGACAACTGAAGCTGGTGCCCGAAGTTCAAATCCGAGGCGCCGTAAACCAAAAATCTCCGATCTCAAACCCTTTCCTTCGTTGGTCCTAGATAATTATTTTTCTTAGAAGAGCGTGCTAACAGGAAGACGTCCAATTAGAGTGTCTCTCCTTAGAAGTTCTTTCTTTTAGAGGGAAAAAAATTACTTCAGATTGAAGAATTTTAGCTTTCTCTGATCCTTCAATATTCTCTACTTCTGTGCAGTTTCCACCTTATTCTGCACAATACTTAATATTTGGATCTTCAACATAATATACTTTACTTTCTCATTTCAAATCTGCACAATCGTAAAGTGATCAACAAATAATAACTACTTTTCCTTTTGGGATTATTTATTTCTTCTCTCCAGTTCTCCTTCCTGTCTCCCTCTTCTTCTTGTATTTTCCGTCCGAATCTTTTCAAATAAATCCATTATTAGTCTTGAAGATTCTTGTTTAGCTTTTCATAACTGCCTTCCTGATTCCACTTGTCGTTGATTCCTTTTTGACGATGTATTTTGGTTTTCTTCCAAAGTCGCAGACTCAATAATTCTCTTAACTTCCACCAAAGCATTTTCTGCATCACCCAAATCTTGTTTCCTTTTTAATGACCTTAGAGGCAAGTCGGTGATAGAATCTTGCAAATTTAGGTTGATCAATGAAACGATGAAAACAATCTTTTTAACTTTTTTTAATATTCCTGCTCAAGACGCATGACAATTTCAAGTCGATTTGGGAATGCACCGGTATTTCATATTTCTCCTAATAGAGAGACTACGAATCTTTTGGAGCCCTGACAGGAAAGCATTCAACTTTCCTATTGATGACGAAAAACAAATTGGAGTCGAACAGCGAGTTGGGAAAATTTTGAAGACTATTTCGGATTTGGAGCCTATTTGGGATTTCTAAAAGGAATACCTCTCATTAGAGGTACTTCCTTTTTTAGAGAGAAAAAATAATTACATCATATTGAAGAATTTTAGATCTTTCTCTGATCCTTCAATATTCTCTACTTCTGTGCATTTTCCACCTTATTCTGCACAATATTTATTTTTGGATCTTCAACATTAGGGACTTTACTTTCTCCTTTCAAATCCGCCCTATCGTAAACTGATCAACAAATAATAACTAGTTCTCCTTTTCGGATTCTTTTTATTTCTTCTCTCCTGTTCTCCTTCTTGTCTCCCTCTTCTTCCTGTATTTACGTCCGAATCTTTTTCAAGTAAATTAGTTATTAGTCTTGAAGATTCTTGTCTTGCTTTTTATGACTGTCTTCCTGATTTCACTTGCCGTTGGTCTCTTTATGACGAGGTATTTTAGTTTTCTTTCAAAGTCGCACAATCAACACTTCTTTTAACTTTCATCAAAGCATTTTCTGCTAAACCCAAATGTTGTTTCCTTTTTAATAGCCTCATGGTGAGTCAGTGATAAAAGCTTGTAAATTTGCCTTGGTCAATAAAACAATCAAGACGATCTTTTTACCTTTTCTAACATTTTAAAATGAGACCAATGACAATTTGAAACTGATTTGGGAATGCACTTGTACTCCATATTTCTCCTAACACAGAGACTAAAGATCTTTTGGAGCTCCGACAGGAAACCATTCAACTTTCCTATTGATGTGGAAAGACAAATTGGAGTCGAACAAGGAGTTAGGGGAGTTTCGAAGACTGTTTTGGATTTTGGAGCCTGTTAAGAATTTCCAAAACTCCTTCATGTTTTTTAAAAATAAGCTAAATACAGGAACTCTATATTATTGGCTTGGCGAGCTGCCGGCTATCAGCTAGCCCAGAGGGCCTCCCCCTTCCCGATGGCTGGGCGGGGCTCCCCACTTCCCACTGTTAGGGCAAGGCTCCCCCCTTCCCGCTGGCATGGCGGGGCTTCCCACTTCTCGCTGGTTGGGAGGGCTCCCCCCTTCCCACTAACAGGGCGGGGTACCCCCCTTCCCGCTGGCAGGGCGCGACTCCCACCTTCCTGCTGGCAGGGCGGGGCTCCCCCCTTCCCGGTGGCCAGGCCGGTCTCCACCCTTCTCTTTGGAAGGGCGTGGCTTCCCCCTTCCCGCTGGCAGGGCGGAACTAACCCCTTCCCACTGGTAGGGATAGGCTCCCCCCTTTCTGCTGGCAGGACAGGGTTCCCCCTTCCCGCTGGCAAGGAGGGGCTCCCCCATTCCCGCAGGACGGGCTTGGTTTTCCCCTTCCTGGTGGCAAGGGACTGCACCCTTCTCCCTACCAGGGCGGAGCTCCCCACTTCCCACTGTCAGGGCGGGGTTTCCCCCTTTCCGCTGGCAGGGAGGGGCTTCTGCCTTCCCGCTGGCAGGACAGGGCTCCCCCCCCCTCTCCCACTGGCTCGGTGGGGATCCCTCCTTCCTGCTGGCAGGGCGGGGTGGCCCCTTTCCCGCTGGCAGGGTGGGGCTCCAGTTTTCCTGCGGGCAGGGTGGGACTCCCCTTTACTGCTAGCAGGGTGGGGCATCCCCCTTCCCACTGGCAGGGCAGGACTCCCCACCTTCCTGCTGGCAGGGTGGGTCTCACCCCTTTCCACTGGCAGGGCGGGTCTACCCCCTTTCCGCTGGCAGAACGGGTCTCCTCCTTCCTGCTGGAAGGGCACGGCTCCCTTTGGCTGAGCGTGGTTCCCCTCTTCCTGCTGCCAAGTAGGGGCTCCCCTCTTCCCGGGGCAGGGCTTCCCTCTTACCATGGCCAGGCAGGGCTCCCCCTTTCCCGCTGGCAGGGCGGGTCTCCCCCGTCCGGCTGGCAGGGCGGGGGTCCCACTTACCACTGGCAAGGCAGGGCTCCCCTTTTCGCAATGGAAGGGTGGTCTCCCTTCTTCCCGCAGGCAAGGCGGGACTCCCCCCTTCTCGCCGGCAGGGCGGGGCTCTCCCCTTCTACTGGCAGGGCGGGGTTCTCCCCTTCTCGCTGGCAAGGCAGGGCTCCACCGTTAATGCTGGAATGGCAGGGCTCCCCCATTCCAGCTGGCAGGGCGGGGCTCCCCCTTTCAGGCTGGCAGGGCGGGGCTCCCCCTTTCCGGGTGGCACAGCGGGTTCCCAGATTGAAATCTGAAAAATACTGTAATCAAATACATATATATATATATATATATATATATATATATATATATATATATATATATTCAAATAAGTCATATATTTTTGATACAACATTAATGTCTGGATTCTCTTAACGACCTCTTCTGACTGGCTGGGAGTCAAACTCTGGTCCAGGAAACTTGTATGAACATTGACATTCTACTTAGCCAAGTAGTATGTCAATGTTCATACAAGTTACTTGGATCAGGGTTTTGTCTTTATGTGACTTTGCCAGGGGCTCTGATTCAGAGGTTGTTAAGAGAATGCAGACATTAATATATAGAAAATATATGGCTTATTTGAATATGAAAAACACATCTAAATGTGCAAAATTTTTCATATATATATATATATATATATATATATATATATATATATATATATATATATATAATATATATATATATATATATATATATATATATATATATATATATATATATATATATATATATATATTTATATATACTGTATATATATATACATATATATATATATATATATATATATATATATATATATATATATGTGTGTGTGTGTGTGCGTGTGTGTGTGTGTTTATATACATATATATATATATATATATATATATATATATATATATATATATATATATATATATATATATATATATATATATATATATATATATATATATATACATATGTGTGTGTATATATATATTTATATATATACATACATATATATATATATATATATATATATATATATATATATATATATATATATATATATATATACATATATATATATATATATGCATATACATATATATACATACATAGTTG
>NC_090739.1:93287314-93292314 GCF_036898095.1 Palaemon carinicauda | reverse complement strand
CAATCGTTTCCGGTGATTCCAAAGATTTACAAAATATCAGTGTGTCTTTATATAGGGATGATCAGAAGTTGATGCTGTCTTTCAGGTCAAAACAGTGTTCAATCTTCAACCTGAGCTTGACTAGTTATTTCACAAGCTTGTTCATTATTGTTATTGTCGCATAGATTCTCATTATACACATTTCTTAATGATAAAGTTTTAGAACCCAATCTTTGTGAATAACTTCTTTTTTTATAAAATCATAGATGCGAAAATGCTTCCTCTATACATCTTTTCTTGTCTGACGTCTCATTAAAAACTGCTTGGGTCGGCACTCATGAATATAGGTCTCCCTTGCGAAAAGATCTAGTCCTCTTATTTTGCATAGTAAATCTTAATCATTTAGTTAAATTTCCTTTTCTTCAATGTTTTTATACGCATCTGAGTGGAACTTCTGCAAGCTATGTATATTAGCAGAGTCCTTTACCTTGTCACCTTTACAAAATATACAGTATTCAGCAAATATCACTATTTAACATCTTTTTTGAGCAACTTGTTCACTTACATTCAAGCATTTGTTTTTAAGCTTAACAATGTGCAGCTACCAATTCAAAAACACTCTCGTCGACAACTTTCTAGATAAACAAGTAAAAAACAAATGAACAAATAAGTAAGAAAATAATTAATCTTAACTTCGAACTACATTTGAGCAAATACCTTCAAATTTTCTATAAAAAATTAAAGGCACTTTATCTTTTACAATAAGTTTGGAATTTGTCAGGAGAAAAAAATCATCACTTGCTTATTTGGATTTATCAGTTTGAAACGTATAGAAAAGTTTGGTATCTATTTTGATATAACGTAAACTTTGGCTTAAAAAAAAAAAAAAGAACAAGGACGTATTTATAATGCAATATGCAATTACAAATTAGTTATTTTTTTCCTGAGAGGACTTCGTTTGCAAAGAGAAATATGTTAAAATCAAGATTTTTTTTCAGTTTCTGTGTACATTTTGTATTACTTTAGAAATACATATTAAACTATTGTAAGGTTTGCTTTTTTCATATGTTTCTTGATATATTGTAATACTCACTGTAAAATTTCTTGAAAGTCTGAATATGTTTGACAGCCCATATAAAGGCTTAATGTAGATTTATTAGAGGCAGAGTTGAGCGTAGCGTGAAACAGGCGGTTTTTGTCCCCTATGTATTCCCTTTTTCAAAAGTGATTAAAGTAAATCTCAATTCAATTCGCTTACGGGCTGCCAACGCTAGAGCCCATCTTATATAACTCAAGGCAATCTTATCCATCCATCCATCCCTATGTGAGAACGGCCCCGAGTTGAGAGTGGTTGCTATGTTCTTGACATAGCCCAAGACATAGGTTATCAGGAAATGGGAGTTAAAAAGTTAGCAGAAAATATCCTGGGGTGGTCCTGGCACCCGGCCTAAAAGGATTATTAAATTTTCTAAACACTATGCACACTGAGTCAATTGAACAATGGTGTCAGATACTTATATCAAGATTATAAACATGGAGTTTAATAAGCGCCAGGTTTTTCTCCATCAGTTTAGGATAAGTCAGACTCTGAAGTACGAACAAGTGAACAATTTTCAAAGTACTAACAACCTGAAGTGCTTAAAATAACTGCCTTTGAAATAACATGTCTCCAAAAATTTGAAAAAAAAAAAAAAAAAAACTTCCACAAATTTTTTAAATATTGATTTCATCCTATAGCCTGCCATCATGAAATAACTTCACGTTGCTTCTGGTCTCCCTCTGGACATATACTGTATATCAGAGAAATCAGTAGGCTAATATCAGCCAATATCAAATCGAAGAAAGGTAAATTCCAGAGAAACCGATATTTCTAAAATCACTATTGATAGAAAGGCGATCAGAAATAACCAGGGCAATCTATCTAGGTGCCATGCCCTCGACGTGGGCTGTCAATTGCTTCCACCTGGTTCTGTCTCTAGCTCTCTGTATAATTTGTCCAGCAGCTACATTCTTATTTACATCTTCAAGTAAGCTGTCCAAAAACCAGGGTAATAAAACTAGAAAAATAATCATATGTACCGTAAAAAATAAACGATACAATACAAACTGAAAATGCTTTGCTAAAAAGGGAGAAAACCATTGCTTACAACCTTGAAATTGAGTTCTTCAAAGCGCACCCACCCCTTGCCCCATTGGTACCATATTCTAGATAGCTTTTGTGCATTTGTTTACGAACTCTAACCCAAAATTAGTTCTTATTGAAATATAAATCAGTTTTTTTCTATTGAAATCCTTGGTGTCTTGTTCCTTATAAATGGCGTGACTTTATTCTTTTTATTTTCCTGTCGTTTCGCAAATCGCACTATAAAGACTTAGTGCAACAGATTATCGGTAACTAGATAATATCAGATTAGTAAGAAATGAAGTTTGTAATTTTAACACTGAAATCGATAGTACGGAGTCAAGCTGCCAACTAATCATAAAGAGTTCATCTGTAACATAACTGGTATGGAATGAACATCTTGGCCCCCAATCTTTTTGACTCTCACTACTCTCTCCCTCTCTCAGCCCTTCTCGCTCTCACCCCTTCTCACTCTCACCCCTTCTCACTCTCACCACCTTCAGACTCTTTCACCTCTCTCTCTCTCTCTCTCTCTCTCTCTCTCTCTCTCTCTCTCTCTCTCTCTCTCTCTCTCTCACCATGAAAATGATAAAAGATAGCGTCGAGTTTATATCCCCCACTTATATATAACTCAATTTTTGAAATATATATCATCTTGAGAAACTTTACAAGTTCCATTCTCTAGAGACATGATGTTCGTGAAGTGAATCTTTGTCTCACTAAGAGTTGGAATTGTTGAAAGACAAACAGGCAAGAATGGAAGTAATAATATGGTTTCTGGAAGGGTTACAAGATTTCGGTAGGTTTGGATAAATGGATAAATTTCATGAATTTAGAAGGTAAGAAGAACTAATTACGTTTAATGAATCCAAAGAAATATCTTGCAATTTCCAAATTATAAAAGCGCTCAGTGCGCGGGCCAATATTCACCTCGACAGAACTCTCTCAAAATTTACGTTTTGGTCCGATGATGATTATTATTATTATTATTATCATTATTATTATTATTATTATTATTACCTCCGCAAAGGAGGTCATGTTTTCACCTGCCTATTTCTTTGTCACCAACCTTTCATCGGTGACTTGAACAAGAATAATGTCGAAATAATCTAATGTAGATGTTAACGAAAGGAATTGTTTTGCTGCGATATTCCAATAATTTCTACAAGATGTTGCAGATTCATGATATGTATATATATAAATATATATATATATATATATATATATATATATATATATATATATATATATATATATATATATATATATGTATGTATATATATTTATATATGTATGTGTGTATTCAGTATTTGCAGTGGATCTTCGAAACGTCAACAGAATGAAATATGGCAACTCGATTTGTAAAATTCTAATGCTTTCACTAGCAAAAACACCCCTTTGCAGTCTTTTATTTGCTAAGGTTCGAGAGAGCTCCACCCATTTCATAATAGTAGTAAGATAAGCAACACCTTGTCTGTTTTGTCATGAGAACACTAGAGACATCTGACAAAAGATTTCCTCCGAGTGTCTGCGTTCTTTTGATTCTAACTGTACATTACATCTTAATGGCATTTGAACTTATCAATAGCTCTACTGGCTTTTGGGAACTAGCTTCTCTCCACCTTCCTCAAAGTTGCCTATACAAAAAAAAACCTGTTTTACACTTCAGAATTACATTCTCAAGTTTTTAAAGGATACCTTGTAAACCTCTTTTAACGCTATCTAGCAATTGATGATCATGAAAAACTAAGTTGCCAAACAACAGCTGTTTAGATAGATCAAGCGAAGGATACAAGAAAATGTCTGAAACTCCAACTTCATCAGAAGATATTCTCTGACATAGTCTTTTCAAAATCTGGGGGGAAAAAGACGATTACGTTTTTGAGCTTTTCTGGGGGCCTTTTACATCGGCGGCAGTTGGAATGAAAAGCGTATGTAAGCAAATATAATGGAATCATCTTGAAAAACTAAGATTTAGCAGAAAATTAACCTAATGGACTACTTTTAATTCACGAAAATTTCTGTCTATATTTATAAAACCATGAAATATTCCTCTCTATTCTAAAAATCAAAGGGTAAAAAAATATCGTCTTGGGAAGAAGTTTAATGTAAGAAGCGGACTTACGGTGTTGCAGTGATGGCAGTATGCTACAGTAAATAAAAAACAATCACTGAAAATTGGTAAAAGAATTTTAAAAGTATACTTTTTAGTAAGTAGAGACATATTGTACCATGAGGTTTTTTTTTTTTCATGATAGCTAATTTGATGAATATACAATTAAAACTACCGATACACCTGTTCCAAAACATGGCCGTTTTTAGCATATTTTTTGTTTACACACAACAGTGTAAAAGCTACTTAAGTAATCATGCTTATGTTGAATTGAATTTATACATTTGATGGTGAAGTGCCGTCGATCTATTTAAGACTAGGAAATAACGTTTTGATGAAATTTCAGATATGCCTCATTTCGTAGTCTGCTGGTGGGAGAACGATCGACAAATTATCTAAATTGTGAGTGATAATGAGAAGCAAATATAATCCTCACTGACCTAAAGAATAAATTGCACTCCTTGTGATAAATGAGCGAAAAACATCAATATCTAGTCATAATCTAAAGTAAATATGAAAATTATTATTATTATTATTATTATTATTATTATTATTATTACTGTTGTTATTATTATTATTATTGTTGTTGTTATTATTATTAGCAAAGTTGAAAGCAGGATGCTATAAGCCCAGGGGCTTCAGCATGGAAAAATAGACCAGTGAAGAAAGAAACTAAGGAAATAAATAAACTACAAAAGAACTAATGAACAATTAAAATAAAGTATCTTAAGAACAGTAACAACATCAAAATAAATCTTTCAAATGGAAACCATAAAAACTTGAAAT
>NC_090739.1:93237314-93274814 GCF_036898095.1 Palaemon carinicauda | reverse complement strand
TATTCTGTTTACTGTCAAAAACATCAGCCAAAAGGGTTGCCTTTTCCTTTGGACAGTGAGTGACTGAACCATCTGGTTTAAGTAAAGGAGGAACTGTTGCATCTACACCAAAGAGTGCAGATTTAAGGGTAGACCACCATTTATGTTCCTGAGTTGTACCAGAAAGTGTTTCTTTTATGGTTAAATTGTACTCTTTTTCAGTTGAGGCATAAACTCTCTGAGCAAAAGCTCGAAGCTGAGTATAGTTGTTCCAGGTCAAATCTGATCTGTTACCCTTCCAAAGTTGATAGGCCTCCTGCTTCTCCAAAAAAGCACGTCTACAATCATCATTGAACCACGGTTTGTCCTTCACTTAGTACCTTAGCACACGAGAAGGGATACGCCTATCAATTATGTTGACTAGATTCTCATTCAAAGGGACAACTGGATCTACACTATTATATAATTGTGACCAATTCAAGCACAAAAGATCATGTAAAATCCCATTCCAGTCTGCTTGGGATTTCATATAAATTTTACAAGAATATGATATATCAGGGACAGGCTGCTCAGTCTTCACTAATAATGAAATCAAGGCATGATCAGATGTCCCGACAGGAGAACCAACCTTACCAGTTATAACGCCAGGGGAGTCAGTGTATACAAGGTCCAAGCAATTACCAGACCTGTGAGTAGCTTCATTTATGATTTGCTCACAGCCCGATTCAGAGGCAAAGTCTAAAGCTCTTAAGCCATGGCGATCGGTAGGAGAGATAGAACTTAACCACTCCCTATGGTGAGCATTAAAATCACCAACAAAGACAAAAGAAGCCTTTCTATCATCTTCTTGTATCTTAGCCATAATGGTAAGAAGACAATCGAAGATAGAATCATCCATGTCTGGATTCCGGTAGATCGAACATAAATAAAAGTTGTTATGCCTGCCACAAACTTTTATTACCTGAATCTCATGACATCCACATTGATAGCAGGACTTATGAGAAGCAGGGTACTCGGTCCTAATATACACCGCCATTCCCCTGGCCCTAGGGATGGCATCACGTTTCAACATTATTGGCTTCTTAAAACCAGTTATAAGGAGCTCAGATGAGTGCCTCATATTAGAAACCAAAGTTTCTGAGCACAAAAGAATATCATACTGTCTGGACGCAACTGTAAGGTCTTGGATATTTGCATGAAGACCACGAATATTGCAATACAGAAGACGACATTGACGAAATCTAGGACGTACTGGTCCCGGATTTTGCTCAATGTCTCCAGACAGCATAAGAATTAATAGAAATAAAAAAGAGACATCATACTTAAAAACTAGATTAACAAGAATTATAACAAAAACAATATTATAAACAAAGTGATTGATGATACCCATAGACTATAGTAAAAAGTCGGAAAAACTGGTCAACATGGAGGAGCCGATACACCATGCAAGGCTAAATACCCTCCAGGATAGCCACTTCAACTGAAGGGAGGACAGTAAGGAGGGTTTTGAGAAGAAAAAGAATCAGAAAAAGGAAAAGACAACCTCTTGATAAACCACCAGGCATCCATGGCCCTTCTATTAAGCCTGCCCAACACACCATTTTAAAAAAACAAGAGGAAGAAAAAAAATAAGATAGAATAGTGTGCCTGAGTGTACCCTCAAGCAAGAGAACTCCAACCCAAGACAGTGGAAGACCATGGCACAGAGGCTATGGCACTACCCAAGACTAGAGAACAGTGGTTTAATATTGGAGTGTCCTTCTCCTAGAAGAGCTGCTTACCACAGCTAAAGAGTCTCTTCTACCCTTACCAAGAGGAAAGTACACTGAACAAATTGCAGTACAGTAATTAACCCCTTGGGTGAAAAAGTGTTAAGTATCTCATTGTTGTCAGGTGTATGAGGAAAGACGAGAATATGTAAAGAATAGGCCAAACTATTCTGTGTAAGTGTAGGCAAAGAAAAAATAAGCCGTGACCAGAGAGAGGGATCCAATGCATTACTGTCTGGCCAGTCAAAGGATTCAATACCTCTCTAGTGGTAGTATCTCAACGGGCGGCTGGTGCCCAGGCCAACCTACTACCTATGAAAAGATACGTATATGCATTAACAAGTACGTATATGCATTAACAAACTCTAATGATTCATCCATAACTCTTACCAATTGTCTCTACATTTTCATTGAAAATTATTTTAGTTTTCCTCATATTCATTTTCAGTCCTACATTTCTGGTTTCTCTATTTTTTTTTTTTTTTTTTTTTTTTTTTTTTTTTTTTTTTTTTTGCAATTCATCCCATGATTCACTAAACGAAACTATGTCATTTACAAATCTTAAGTTGGCAAGGTATTGTCCATTAATACTAATTCCCACAGTTTCACATTCTAAATCCTTGAAAATTTCTCCTAGGCATGCTGTGAATAATTTAGGAGAGGTGGGGTCTCCCTTTCTCTATTGGGACTTTCTCACTATCTTCATGTCGTTTTAGGATTGCTGTACTTCCTGTATAAATATTCCAAGGGTTCTAACATGAGATTCATCTATTCCTTGATTTTGAGGAGTTTTTTAATTACTGACGTTTTGACAGAATCTAAAGCATTTTCATAGTCTATAAATGCCATAGATAGTGGCTTGTCATATCTGTTGATTTTTCCACTAGCTACTAGTTAATTACATGGATATGGCCAGTTGTTGAATACCCACTTCTAATGTAAATCGTGCATGCATTCTTGGATGATTAAAATCTAACTATCTTTCTATTAGGCAAATATGATCTTTGTTAATATTTCATATATTACCTAAAGTAAACCGATTGGGTAGTAATTTTTCAGGTCTTTTATATCTCCCTTTTTGTAAATTAGTATAATAATAAAGTTTTCCCAAGCTGTAGGTATAGGGCATTCTTACAGACATTTTTTGTAAAGTTCATCCAGTTTTACTACCATGAAATCTCCTCCATCTCTTATCAAATCAGTTGTTAAGCCATTTTTTCATGCCTTTTATTTTATTTTATTTTTTTATTTTCTTCTAATATTACGTTTAGTACCAGCTTAGGTGTTGCATTATTTATATGGGCAAAATTAGTGCTTATATCACAATTGTATAGTGTTGTTTAGAAATCCTCTGCAATTTGTATCTCACCATCTCTATTCTTGATAGTATTTAAATTTTCCTCCTTCAAAGCAACCATCTGTTAGCGCCCTGTTCCAAGTCTTTCTTTTCATCATTTTGATGCTTCTCCCATTCTTTAGCGTTTCCTTAATTTTGGTCTTATTGTGTTTACAAATGTCTTGAGATTTTATGTTGTTTATTGTTTTTTGATAGTTCTGCGAATTCTATCTCATTTCTCTTGGATATTATCCTCATTTCCAATCTTTTCTTTATTAGCCGTTTGATCGTTTTTTTGGTAGTTTACTTTGATCTTTTTTAAGAACTTTGCCACCGACCTCTTGGGCTGTTTCTCCAATATTTTTTCTTTTTTAATTACTGTTCATTTCTTTTTTACTTGCTTCGATTTCATCATGCAGCTGGGAGTACCTATTTTGTATTGCTAAACTAAACTCATCAGATTTATCTCTTATTACAGGAGTGTTTATTATCTTTCTTGAAATTATTTCTCCCTTTCTTTTCCTTAGAACTAAACAAATTTTGCTTCGCACAATTCCTTAAAATAGAAAACCCTATAAAAAAATAAACAACATAGATCATTCCTCCAAACAATAGTTTGCATCTGACTTTATAACTTTCACTTCAGATGTCCTCTTCATAAATTGTACTTACAGGATTTCATGTATTTAGGCAGTGATGTACTATCTGCCGTCTTCCTGTCTTTCCTCTCTTAACTTTTCCTTCATAGTGAAACGACCTCCGGGTTTCACCCCATTGGAACCTTGATAATGAATGGTTTCCCCGGACCCTGCAACGAGCCAGATTTCCCAAATTCCACGATCCAAATCAAACAAGAATTTCTCTGTAATTTTTCTATTGTTCCAAAATGAAATAATAAATCTTTACCAGGATCACATTATTGAAAAACGTAAAAGTAGAGATGCTGGAGAAAATAAAAACACCAGAGGAGCGTTTAATGAATAAATTATCTTTGATGTTATCAGGACATCACCGGTGTGACTGTCATTGTAGTTGGAAAATATGTGGCACATATGCAAGTGAAAGGCAAAGGTTGAACATATTGAGTAATCGCATTTCAATGATAAATGCAGAGCTAAAGTAGTAGGTTGCCCTGGGCACCAGACACCCGTTGAGATACTACCGCTAGAGAGTTATTGGCTCATTTGACTGGCCAGAAAGTTGTACATTGGATCTTTCTCTCTGGTTACGGTTAATTTTTCCTTCGCACACATACACAGAATAGTCTGTCCTATTCTTTACATATTCTCCTCTGTCCTCATACACCTGACAGCACTGAGATTACCAAACAATTCTTCTTAGCTCAAGGGGTTAACTACTGCACTGCAATTGTTCAGTGGCTACTTCCATCTTGATAAGGGTAAAAAAGACTTTTTAGTTATGGTAAGCTTTTCTTCTAGGAAAAGGACACTGTCTTGGGGTAGAGTTCCCTTGCTTGAGGGTACATTCGGGCACACTATTACTGTATATCTTCTTTCTGTTCCTTTTTCTTATAGTATTTATTGCTTATTTATGAAAGATTTTTTATAATGCTATTACTATACTTAAGATATTCTGTTTTAATTGTTGATTACTTCTCCTGTTTATTTCCTTATTCCATTTTATCACTGGACTATTTTTCCTATGGCAGCCCTCGGGGTTATAATATCTTGTTTTTCCAACTAGATTTGTAGCTTAGCAAGTAATAATAATGACACTACTACTACTACTACTACTACTACTACTACTACTAATAATAATAATAATAATAATAATAATAATGATAATAATAATAATATACGGCTAAGCATGGTCATTACGTTTCATCTTTCCTGAAAGATCAGACTTTGAAGTACTTTCAAGTAATGTGAATAACTAATGCTGAAAAAAAAAATCTAATGCAGCATTACCCAAACGCGGCTGCTTTTAATCGCTAGACTGGTTAATATTATAGGTACTGATATTTAAAGACAAATACTGATTTCTAGTTTTCATTTTCTACCTATATATATATATATATATAGATATACATAGCATATATATATATATATATATATATATATATATATATATATATACATATATATATATATATATATATATATATATATATATATATATATATACATATAATACAATGTTATTTATTTCCCCCAGAACAATATGTTAAAGTGCGTTAAAGCCTGCCATAACTTCAGCTCATAATTAGTGCTCAAATTAGATTATAAACATTGGTGCACCTGTGTTCACAATGGTACGTTTTTTTGCTATGAAGTAATGTAGTCATCTGCCGAAAAGGAATCCAATTGGAATGTTCGGTAAAGACGTGACCTCAGGGCAAAGAAGCCGCGCTAAATCTATACCGTACTTGAAAACTATAGATATATTGATTTACTAATGTTCAAAATTTCATCCCTCCTACTCAGCTTCCTTCTTTTTCCCCAAGAGAATTGTGTCCGGAAAAGTATGGCGAATGGAATTGCCCCGCCATTCATCTAATTGACATACCATAGAGTACAGTAGCTCCTCCTCTCTCTTGTGTGTCGCGACTGTTTGTTTTAAAAACATCGGTGCATTTACCCTGTTCAGTCATCCACAACCGTCTCGTTACTATGGTTTTTGCGAATAGTGTTCGTAGGCTTAGTGTTACAACCACCTTCTTTTTTGTCAATGAATGATTAGTTTACTATGATCAAATATAGGGATTGAATGGAAGGTTCTATTTCCTAGTATTGTTTCTACCGTTTTTTCACGTAATATTTCAGAATTTTTTAAAAACCAATAATATTACGCATGGAATCTATGTTACTCAGATTGTCGTAGAGTACTCATAAATAATACATATATTGATAAATCGCAATTAGCATGGTAGAACATTCCACCGATTGTTGATCATTAAATTTTAAGATGTTGTAACATATGCTTTTGATAAACGTAGGGAAATAGAAATCTTGGACAAAAACATAAGTTCATGAAAAAGACTAATACACACAGTATACAGAATCTAATATAGTCACAGGTCAAAGCTGACCATGTAAAATAGATAACGTGCATGTTTTTTGACGCACAGTTCATTGAAAATCTTTAATCATAATTCATATGTGAAACCAAGAGACCCTTCTTTCTCTCAAAAGTTTCAGTACTTGTTAGAAGAAAATAGATATCCATTGGAGTCGGTAGCTATTTATTACAGATGTCAAATTTTCGATTTATGAATATACATGTGTGTATTATCTTTACTGAAAGGGATGATACTTATATAAGACAGAACCAATTTAATGCCTCCTTTCGTCAATTTTAACTCATACAATTCTTACTCGAATATCTGAATTTATGTTTAAAACTGTGAACACAATTAACTAATATACTGAGAGCTTTTAAATAAGATTTAATCTTAGATTTGAAATTACCAGACCAGTTCCCTTGTTCCCCTGTCAACATAATATCATTCGCAATAGCTAGCATAAGAAGTTTTTCCAGCTGTCATTTAATAGAAAACTAATCAGCGTTATTTCCATGAGCAAAAGTTCCTAAGAGAATTATGGAGGATCTTCGATTACACTACAATAGGGAAATGTCTTTTACATATCAGGTGAAAACTTTTAAAAATCAACCAAATTTCCCGGACTGCATTTACTATTTGGCAGCACGACTACCAGTTGCTAAACAGCCTCCAGCACGCTCACACGCCTTTAGCAGATAGAAGCCCGTTTAGGGGGTAGAAGGGTATGGGGCAGTTATTTGTTTACCCAATAGACAAATATAAACTGATTTTTTTGTTTCGAATTCTTTGATAGTGTGTTTGCTTTCATACTACATTCGAATGCGTTAGGATCTTAGAATTTTTTAAAAAGAAAAACTCAGCGTAAAGGCAAGACTTGAGGAATTTGTTTGTCGCATATATCCTCAAAGTATTTAGAGAATCATGTAGCATAATCCGCATTGATATCTGTATTATTATACCACTCCTAGAACAAAATAAGACTTCCATTTTTTTCTCTTAAACCTTTATATCATTGTTCCTTCTGATACTACCGCTAGAGAGTTATTGGGTCCTTTGACTGTTCAGACCGTACTGCATTAGATCCTTCTCTCTGGTTACGGCTCACTTTCCTTTTGCCAACACATGCACCGAATAGTGCAATGTGATTGCTCAGTAGCTACTTTCCTCTTGGTAAGGGTAGAAGAAATTCTTTAGCTATGGTAAGCACCCCAAAGTCAAACCATTGTCCTCTAGTCTTGAACAGTGCTATAGCCTCTGTACCATCATCTTTCACTGTCTCGAGGTAGTGTTCTCTTGCATAAGGGTACACTTTGGCACACTATTCTATCTTATTTCTTTTCCTCTTGTTTAGTTTTTTTTTTTTTTTTTAAGTTTTAATAGTTTATATATGAAATATCTATTCTAATGCTGTTACTGTTCTTAAAATACTTTATTTTGATTGCTAATTACTTTCCTTGTAGTTTCCTTATTTCCTTTCCTCGCTGGGTTATTTTCACTCTAGGAGCCCTCGGGCTTATAGCATTCTGCTTTTCCAACTAGGGTTGTATCTTAGCAAGTAATAATAATAATAATAATAATAATAATAATAACATCAAGTGGGAGCTTGTTATATATACAATCTTGGGACTGCATATCTGAAAGCTCTAGAACCCATAGTCGTGAGAAATCTAAACTATTCGTGACTAGCCTTGTGTCGATGCGATCTGTTGGGTGGGGTCATCTAGGGGTCGAAGAGACGCTGTAAATGTAAGAGGTCCATTTTTGACGTCCAATTCTGATAACTTAATGCGTCATTGCATATCTTGGAATTCATTCTAGTTTTATTAGGCAGCCATCATAGTTCAATCAGTACAGGGATAATCCTTTCTTGTGGTGGAACACCTTTTACCAATCCAACTAGTCTGTTTATTATGTTTTGTAACTTCTTATGCTAATAGACAAGTTTCTCAATAAAATATCATCCAAATATTTTGTTACAAAAGCAAGGTTTTTAAGATAATATCTACTGATTCTTACATTAACTATTTTGGCACTGAAAGTCACTACAGTCGAGTAACACCTAACAACTAATCCACGAACTACTAGATATCAGGACCAAAGTGTCATTAATATCTATATCTTAAATTATTTCCTTCCCCACCCACACAAACTCAATTTTGTTTTCATATAGCTTTAATTGTTTGAATGCCCTTCCTTTTTAACACTTGTATCAGTAATGTCACTTATGGAGAAATATATTGCGTATAATCCATAAACACCTTGAACTTTATTCCATATAGACCAATAGTATAAGCTACTGTAGATAAAAATTAAGATTGGGCTTTGTACACTTCCCTTGGGCGCCCCTGGTTCATATGAAGAATAAGAATTTCCAAACAATAGATTCTATCAAACAAGAAAGCTTTAGGTACTCAAAAGTTTCATTATCGATGCCAATGGGCTTATGATCATTTAATAGTAGTTCATGCACAACTGTGTCAAAAGCAGCCCTAAGATAAAATAAAGTCAGAATGCCACAACATTGTCCTCGCCGATCATTTCTTTTTTTATTATTTACAACTGAGCATACTTCTGTCTTCGTAGAGTATACTTATGTTTATTTCTGCATGCTAGCTTGTTAACCGTTAATGCTTCGATTCTTCCCAAACGATTACCTAGTTGTACATGAATTACATATTTTAACGCTTTTGACATGAAGTATATATTGAAAATAGGTCTGAATGAACTTAAGTTCTGGTAATTGGGTAATTATAGCCTTTTCTCAAATTTTGCATACTTGTACTCAGTAATACTAGAAAATACTAGTCTTGAAATTGAGTCCACAAGACTTGAAAAGTTTTCTTCCCCTATTACAATACTTCACATATTACCATCTGATCAATCGCACATTTTTTTTTTCTTGACCCCTTAATGATCGTGATAGCATCTTTATTTGTTACCTTGTTAAAACTCGTTGATATTATTTGTGCACATGGTTTAACACCACTATGATTTGAAATATCTACATAAGATCCAATTATGCTTCATATTGAATTTTTAAAGAATAATTTCAGAAATTTATTAGATATTTCTTGGCCACTATAACTATCTGGGAGCATTTTTACATTTTCCGTTACACCATTTGTAGGTAGTAAGTTGGCCATGGCACCAGTCACCAGTTGAGATACTACCACTAGAGAGTTATTAGGTCCTTTGACAGGCCAGACAGCACTACATTAGATCCCTCTCTCTGGTTACGGCATATTTTCCCTTTCCCTGCACATACACCGAATAGCCTGGCCTATTCTTTATATATTATCCTTTTTTTCTCATACACCTGACAACACTGAGATTATCAAACAATTCTTCTTCACTCAAGGAGTTAACTACTGCACTGTAATTGTTAAATGGCTACTTTCCTCTTGGTAAGGGTAAAGGCGACTCTTTAAGCTATGGTAAGCAGCTCTTATAAGAGAATGATACTTCGAAATCAACCATAGCCATAGCCTCTGTACCATGGTCTTCCGTCGTCTTGGGGTAGAGTTCTCTTGTTTGAAGGCATACTCCGGCACACTATTCTATCTTATTTTTCTTTCTCTTGTTTTTTTCTTTTTTAAGTTTTTATAGTTTTTATAGAGAAAATTTATTTCAAAGTTGTTGCCGTTCTCAAAATATTTCATCTTAATTGATAATTACTTCACTTTAGTTTTTTATTTCTTTATTTCATTTCTTCACTGGGCTATTTCCCTGTTGGAGCCCTTGGGCTTATAGCATCCAGCTTTTCCAAATAGGGTTTTAGCTTTGCAAGTAATAATAAAAATAATAACAAGAGAAATCAGAGATTTCTGACCTCTGCCAAAGGTTAATGGAGTCGTCCATGGCCTAAGATCTAACTGTGGTGGAGATTTCGTCAAAATCTGCCAATTTGTTTTCACGTTATCTTTATGATGGCGAAAAAGTGGAAATCCGGATCTAGAATCCGCATCCGGCTTTGGATCTTCTCCAAAATTTTATTGAAGTCGTCCATGATCTAAGATCAATTTGTGGTGAAAATTTTGTCAAAATCCGTCGAGTAGTTTTGACGTACTCCGGTCCAAAGACAAATGAGTAAATAAATAAACTAGAATCCGGATTCTTATTCGCATCATCTCCAAAATTTAATGGGGTCGTCCATGACCTAAGATTTATCTGTGGTGAAAACTTTGTCACAATCCGTCAATTTGTTTTGATGTTATCTTTAAAATTGTGAAAAAGGCAAATCCGGATCTGGAATCCGGATCCGGATCCAGATCATCTCCAAATTTCAATCAATTCGTCCATGATTTAAGATCTATCTATGGTGAAGATTTTGTCAAACTCTGTCGAGTAGTTTTGACGTAATCCTGTCCACACACAAATAAATAAATAGATAAATTAATAAACTAGAATCTAAATCCTGATTTGGATAATCTCCAAAATTTAATAGGATCGTCGATGACTGAGATCTATCTGTGGTGAAAATTTTGTCAAAATCTGTTAGTTTGTTTTTATGTTATCTTTGATATGGTGAAAAATAGAAATCTGGATCTAGATTCCGGATCTGGATCTAGATCATCTCCAAAATTAATGAGGTCGTCCATGACCTAATATCCATCTGTGGTGAAAATGTTGTCAAAATTTGTTGGGTAATTTTGACGTAATCCTGTCCAGAGACAAATAGATAAATAAATAAACTCGGATTCGGATCCAGATCATCTCCAAAATTTGATAGGTTCATTAATGACCTAAGAACTATATTTGGTGAAATTTTCGTCAAAATCTGTCGATTAGTTTTGATGTAATCCTGTCCAAAAACAAGTGGATAAATAAATAAACTAGAATCCTGATCCAGATTTGGATCATCTACAAAATTTCATGGGGTCGTCCATGACCTGAGATATATCTGTGGTGAAAATTTCGTCAAAATCTGTTTATTTGTTTTGATGTTATCTTTAAAATGGTGAAAAAATTAAAATATTGATCGAGAATCCAGACCCGGATCTGGATCCAGGTCATCTGTAAAATTTAATGGTGTTACCCATAACCTAAGATCTATCTGTGTTGAGAATTTCGTCAAACTCCGTCGAGTAGTTTTGCCGTAATCCTGTCCACACAAAAACATATAAATATATAAATAAACTAAAATCTGGATGCGGATCATCTTCAAAATTTAACAGGGTCGCCCATGGCCTAAGATCTATCTGTGGTGGGTATTCTATTAAAATCTATCGAGTATTTTTGACATAATCCTGTTTTTTAAACTTGTAAATAATGCACATCCGGATCTAAAATTCGGATCCAGATCATCTCCAAAATTTAATGGGGTCTTCCATAATCTAAGATCAATTTGTGGTGAAAATTTCACAGAAATCTGTTAGGCAGTTTTGACATAATCCTGTCCACAGACGCACAAACAAAAATGATAATAATAATATATTAATAATAATAATAATAATAATAATAATAATAATAATAATAATAGAACACATTGTAACTTAATTATGCATATTACTGCTTCCCCGATTTTTTCCTCATAGCTTTCAGTTATCTTCTTTTTTAATAAGTGGTCATATTGGCACTTCCAGATTTTGAATTCCTTCCTTATGCTTTCAGTATTTAACAAACTCCACTTTCCACCTTTGCGTCTATTTTCTCTTCTTTTCACTAATTTCTCTCATCGAATCAAAGGTATCTGTCCTTAACATTTATGGTAGTTTGTATCAATGAGCACATGCTATCATATTCATTTGTATGCTTCCACCCTACTATATATAGTTGCAAGGCAAAGGCAATCAACACATAGAGTACCCATTATCCGCAAGTTACCATGACCACAGGGAATATCGATAACAATTTATTTTCCTAGTATTTTTATTAATAAACACATTCAAAAATAAATTAGATTCACTTTTACGACATAGTTTAGTTAGCACTTTTTTGTAATGGTAATCTAAACGTTATAAACTTCTGCATTGGAGAAATGGTGCACTTCTCTAAAATCTGATACAAAATTGTCCATCCAACGTAGCATATCCCCTGTCAAATTTGTTGCCCAATCAACAATATTAACCAATAGATATGACTCTAGTTATTCGCCAAAGGCAGGTGTTAGGAAGCTGAATCATGATTTGATACGATATCCAAGATTGAAATTTCCACATAACTAATTTCGTTGTTGTTATGGAAATCATTTCAATGCCCATACCAAATTCCTTAATGACAACATAGGCAATGCATTGTGTCTCTTTAGTTTAGTACAATTTGAAAAATTTGCTGCGTGAGAGTTGCATTCCTTGACATTGTGAGTTTCTGCACATCTTCCTAAGACTTTGTCGTCAGTTTTGAACTTGCAATCGTTTGCAAGATGTCTAGGCTACACCTTTGACAGTGGAAGCAGGTGCTCACGTGTTATCTATCGCGTATGCTGTACGTTTCCCATCGTAACATAACTTTGTCTCCCTTGTCATGAATAGCCTTTCAAGTTTGAGGCTCCCATTTCAACGTGAATTGGCCACTCCCAACCCCACCCTCCTACGTAGGTTTCTTGAATAACGCGTATCTTCTTATTGACAATTTGAATCGCTTTCAAACAATTAGAGCATCTACTAACTGGTCTTCCTCGCTGAATACATTACACATAATTATTTTTGGCTTTAGTTTTCTAATCTTTCTCGTCTCAATTCCAGTAACCGTGTTCCTTATCCTCTTTACTCGTTCGTCTCTAATCCTGGCATTTGCAAAATCTACAACATTTACAATTGAAGCAGATCTCGTATCAATAATCAATGTATCTTCGAGACCATTATTTCCTCCATCCATCACTCAGTGATTTTAACTAAAGCGTGCGGAATCTATTTCCAAAAGATTTTTTTTATTTAACTTTGTCTGCTTAATGTACATTAGGTCATTACGTGATCTGCTTGGAACTGTCAACGTTTGCAGTGTTATCATAATTGATTCTAAGCTCTTTCCTCTGTGAGATTATCTTAAGTGCATGCATTATCTATCAAAATTATGTTTATGCACGATTTGTAATCCTAATTAAGATGGAGGTTGTTATTGAAATGTCATCATCACCATCATCATCATCATCATCATCTACGCCTATTGACGCAAAGGGCCATCATTGAAATATAACTTGAATGTTTTGGAATATGCTTGTTCTAAATCTCTGTACAAAAAAAAAAAAAAAAAAAAGGCAAAACATTGATATTTCTAAAAAGAGCCATTAATTGCTATATGATGTACGTTTTTTAGCTATCCCCTTTACCCATTCTGTTAATTGGCTAAAAAGAAAAACTGTATAAGAGAGAGAGAGAGAGAGAGAGAGAGAGAGAGAGAGAGAGAGAGAGAGAGAGAGAGAGAGAGAGAGAGATCCATGTCAGACAAGAACGTTGGAGATCATTCATGCCTTGATTCTCTTGGCGCCAGGGAGGAGATGACACTTTCTACTCTGCTCTAAACTAAGAATTTCTGACTAAAATCGAATCACTTCATTCAAGACCTGTGCGGACAAGTCGTTGGTCTCCTTCACTTAAGGCATTCCAATTAACGTCCCGTCTCCAAAAGTATTTCTGAAAGGGTTAACTCTTAGAGTTAAACCAGGTGTGTTATTATTATTATTATTATTATTATTATTATTATTATTATTATTATTAGCCAATCAGGATGCCAAAAAAACCATAAATCAATCAATCAATCAATTACTAGCCAAGCTACAACCCTAGTTGTAAAAGCAAGATGTTATAAGCCCAAGAGCTCCAACAGGAAAAAATAACCCAGTGAAGACAGGAAATAAGGAAATAAATAAACGATATGAGAAAAAAAAAATAACAATAAAATATTTTAAAAACAGTAACAACATCAAAACAGATATATCATATATAAACTATAAAAATACTTATGTCAGCCTGTTTAACATCAAATCATTTGCTGCAAGTGTGAACTTTTGAAGTTCTACTGATTCAACTACCTAAAAAAGAATAAATTTAATTAAATAACGGTCTTCTTTTATTAATAAATGACATTTACTTTGCTGAGATTTCTAAGGATTTACCTTGATGTGTATGCTAAGTTTTCTAGATGAATGTTTTTCCACAAGCTTCTTCCATTCATGTTAAAGGAACAAAAATAATGAATAAATAAAGATAAATCTTCAGGTAATTCCTGATACATATACCCACATGATATTGATATATATATATATATATATATATAGAGAGAGAGAGAGAGAGAGAGAGAGAGAGAGAGAGAGAGAGAGAGAGAGAGAGAGGGAGAGAGAGACGCAAATCGTCTCATAACCTTACAAAGTTAGAAAAGTTCGAACTTATTTTCGGTCTCTTCACCAGAATACAGACCGAATTCTCTTATGTTGCTAACCTACTTCACAATGTTGGTGCCTAATTACAACCGAGATAAATGATTAGGTTATTAGTAAAATTCGTTTGAGAGTAGGTTTGGTATTAGTATTAACGATTTATTCACGAATTTTTTATATTTCTATAATTGTTCTACTTCAATCTCTTACAATGATGATGTAATTGAAAAGGACCACGACTAGAAATTTTGCAATTTATACCGTCATTTGCGGTTGATTCCCATATACATGATGTCCATAAGTTTAAATCAAGATATCAAAGGATACCAGATAATGCATGTGTATAAGGTCTTTTCTGTACAAAATACTTATAGGTAAAAATACAGGAATCGAGAGTTCTTAATATAGTTTAAAATGTCGCATAATTTCCAATTAAATCTAGTGGATCATACGTTTTTATACTTTAATAATCTCTCTAGGTTAGATATAACATAAGATAGGTATGCAGAGGAAAAAAAGTTCACTTGATTAATAAAATTAATTATCAATCTTTATTATTATTATTATTATTATTATTATTATTATTATTATTATTATTACTATTATTATTATTTGCTAAGCTAAAGCACTAGTTGGGAAAGCAAGATACTATAAGCCATAAGCTATCACGATGGAAAACTAGTCTTCTCTGTAAACGTGAAGAAAAAATTTAAAAGTACTGTAGAGAGAGAGAGAGAGAGAGAGAGAGAGAGAGAGAGAGAGAGAGAGAGAGAGAGAGAGAGAGAGAGGGTTGGCGTAAAGAATTTTCGGTTCGCGATACTTTTGGCGCCAGGGAGGAGTTCGCACCTGTCTGAGCACCTGGAACCCCTGCGGTGCCTGGAGAGCATCTCGAGCCCTTAAATTTCGTCGAAGACATTCCCAAGCAATTACATTCCGAAGTCTCCCCGCCCCTACAACCAAACTCAAATAGCATGTTGTATTTTCAAAATAAAGGATAGCCTACTTTGTTATTTGTTGTGAAATTATTCCCGCTTTAATTATCTTCATTACCCTTAAGATTTTTGTATGAATAGATCCTTGAGTATGTTACTTTTCAAAAATGTATTTCTTACACAGACACCTGAATAAATAGTGGATATTCAAGAGTGTCCATCAAGAAGAGCTGCTTACCATAACTAAAGAGTCTTTTCTACCCTTATCAAGAGGAAAGTAGCCACTAGATAATTAGAGTGCAGTAGTTAACCCCTTAAGCGCAGAAAAATTACTTGGTAATCTCAGTGTTGTCAGGTGTATGAGAGCAGAGTATAATATGTAATGAATAGGCCAGACTATTCTGTGTATGCGCAGGCAAAGGGAAAATAAGCCGTGACCAAAGAGAGGGATCCAATGTAATTTAGTAATGTCTGTCTAATCAAAGGACCCAACAACTAGCGGTAGTATCTCAACGGGTTGCTGGTGCCCTAGCCAACCTACTAGATAGGCAAGTACTCACGCAACTGCTTGCTTACTAGAATTAGCACAAAGTTATTCATGTGCAAAAGTAAATTATATCAAAACTACTAAAACAAATTTATCTCTAACTCAGTTCAACACAACTCTCTCTCTCTCTCTCTCTCTCTCTCTCTCTCTATATATATATATATATATATATATATATATATATATATATATATATATATATATAAATATATATATATATATATATATATATATATATATATATATGTGTGTGTGTGTGTGTGTGTGTGTGTGTGTGTGTGTGTAAATCAAACTCTCTCTCTCTCTCTCTCTCTCTCTCTCTCTCTCTCTCTCTCTCTCTCTCTCCCCCTCATAGTCTTGCTGCCATCACTTAGAAAATTAAATTGCAATTCCTTTTGTCCTATATAATCAAAGTTCTCTAAAAGGAAAGTAAAGCAAAATATAAATAAAATTCTGGGGTGTAGTGACTATAAAATCTTTCAATATTCCTAACAGAGAGAGAGAGAGAGAGAGAGAGAGAGAGAGAGAGAGAGAGAGAGAGAGAGAGAGAGAGAGAGACTGGATGGGGGTTACAGCTCCTACTTGAAACATCAAGTCAAGGAAACAAAAGAGTAGGCCTACAGTCATTAGGCCGAAAGAATGTATCGTGTCAACAACGTGGCGCCGGGGAGGAGTTCCAACCTAATCAACGATAAGCTTTATTGTCCTCCCCCTGCCCCAACCGTTCCCACCCTGTCGCCCAAATGTTGCCCTTTCTCGCACCACCGTAGCGCCTAGGGGTCTAATATAATGCTTTCATACTTAAAAGACATTTCACCTACATAGGAAATGTATATGATCCATGTGTTGACATTTCTTTGCAAAATACAGTCGATTTAAGAATAAGTAAATCCACGCTGGAAAATACATTCTTGATTTTCTGGGTAACTTGTTTGAAAAGTGAAGCGAAATTGATTCATCAGACTGTGTATCATGGCTACCCACTCGTTTAGATCTCCTATCACTCGGGGTGGTTCTCTGAAATTCTTTTGATGTTTGAACATTTCACTCCTTTATCGCATACTTGTCTCTGGCCCTTCCCATTCTATCTCTGTTGAGAGACTTTTCTGCGAGGATAACAAAGGGAGGAAATATTTAACACCTGATCTTCTTATGAATATAATATACCATTTATTCGTCATTGTAAAAGAGCAAATAAATTGTACAAGAATCTTGTCATATTCCTTCAGGACAAAATCTGAGTTTTCCAAAGGAAAACAAATGAATTTTTATTAAAAGGAAAAACACAATATAACCATTACTGTATAGATCAATTACGGTGACCGGAAAGCTTTTAACATATATAAGACTATGTATTAAAGATAACTTTTTTGTTATCCTAAAGATAAATCTTTCTAAAAGTCAAGGCAGCAAAACTCTTTTTCATTAAAGTGATGGTATATCTTTAAGAGTTGTTTAAGTTGATAAACAATGAATGAATGAAGAATGCCAGCGTCATCTTTTCAATTCCTAAGAATGACAACGAGAAGGAAAACGTGAAGAACATGAAATTTGGAATATGCAACAGGACATGCCATTTCACGTTAATGTTTTCCCCATTCTACCAATAAGCTGGAACTGGAAATGAGTCTGCAACATGGAATGCGATACGGAAAGATGGGGCAACAAATCGGAAGTCATGTATGTTTGAGGGCTCGGCAACAGCACCTATGGCCAGGGAAATTTCACCAAGTCACGCTGGTTGCGCCGGGTGGGGCTGTAACCACCAGATATGCAATGGAGGTTACAACTTCAACATGAAACGTACATTCTAAATAAAATTCTGTGGAAGATTTTTTTTTTTTGTCTTAGTATTTTAAATCCTAGAACACTTATGCATAACCTTTGTGTTGACATACGGACAATAATTTAGATAACTTTTAACATCCTTGTGAATTCTACGAACTAAAGGAAAATTTATTCCTAGAGTTTTAGGACTAAACATTCGTGAATAGAACGGAAACCATTGTTTTATAACAAGATGACATGGAAGATAAATAAGTATCCTTAATTCACGAGTAAGTGCAAATTTGCGTTTTATGCTAATAAAGATTATGGTCAATAAAATGAGAAAAAGAGAGACCCTTAAATACTTAATATTGTGGATTATTCCCAAAGGTATGGGTTAGTTGGTAAATCTCTGACCAGCTCGTAAATAGATTAAACATGGCTGACCCCGACTTCTCTCATGATTGGTGGAAGGCATACGGAGGCGTGGCTTCTGAAGGCATACAAATACTGGTGCAAGCATCCACTTTCCACATTAACTCCAAAAACACCAATCTAGGAGCAAGAACGTTTTAACATCAATAGTGTTGTTAAGTGATAGACTCAAAACGGTAAAAGGCCAGGAACTACTTCGTCAGCATGTATGATCCAAACTACGCATACCTGGGCGGCCATGGTTATCCTCAAAAGCCAGTACCTTTGAAAGTCCATCCTGCTGCACCACTGCCTGTCGAAGCATACCCTTACCCTGATGCAAAACTACCTGCTGCACATTATGGTTTGCTCGGTGAGTAAGATTTACCTTAAATCTTTCAATTTTTTACAGCGTGTATGTGATTTGGTGAATATTGATTACCATTGTTGTTTGTTATCTATCAAGTAGTGTCCCTGCGTGCGTAATGTAATCTTCTAAATAACGGGCTGCTTCAGCAGTAAGAGTTCCTGTTATCTCATAAGTGTTTTAATGTGAACACGTAGGCCTACGCCAAAACTTGTAAAGATTCAGTAGAATTCGCATTACTCCTTTGGCAGGGTACATTATCACCAACAATGTCTAATGGAAGTTTTAAGATGACTTTTAGATCATTTTGATAAAACAACAAACACCCGCACATACATGCACAAACTCTCAAAGGCTCGTAAGATTTCAAATTACTCCTTTGGTCGTGCGTAGAATGTTAGTATATTCTTAATAAAGCAAATAACGAGTGGTTTCATATGTAGGCTATGTATGAATGATACATATTATTTTGATCTATTATATTGTTACCAGATTAACTCCTCTTGTATCTACTTTGACGTGGAACTGAAACATAGCTTGTTTTTCATTCTACAGGACACCAACCTCAGCTCTATCAGGAGTATCTGACACCAAGACCCTATGCAGGCTCCGGTAATCATTTGCCCTTTATTCAGAGTCAGACTGATTCCAAAATTGAGGCACGTCTCGAGAATGAGGATCTATGGAATCGTTTTCACGAAATTGGAACAGAAATGATCGTATCCAAAACTGGCCGGTAAGTAAGCTTAGCAGATAATAATAATAATAATAATAATAATAATAATAATAATAACCTTTCCAAACACCTGTTTATCAGTCACTATGTACTCATTATAGAGAATACTTGGCTTACTGTAAAAAAACAATTAATTAATAATTTTATTTCATTTTCAGGAGAATGTTCCCGTTTCTGAACATTTCGATAAGAAATCTGGACCCAAGTACTATGTATGCTGTGTTCCTGCACATGGTTCCCGCCGACGGATATAGATATAAATACACCAAATCCGAATGGGTCAAAGCCGGCAAAGCTGATCCACATCTTGGACACGTGTACTACGTTCATCCGGATTCACCCCAGAAAGGAAGCAAGTGGATGAATCGCGTCTTGTCCTTTCAGAGAGCCAAGTTAACCAATAATACTTTAGATCAGAATGGCCATATCATTCTGAATTCGATGCACAAATACAATCCTCGAATAATTGTGACATCCATCTGCGAAACTCCCGGAAGAAATTGGCCACGATTCAGAGATTTCATTTTTCCAAAGACTTCTTTCATAGCAGTTACTGCCTACCAGAATGCCAGCATCACGCAACTCAAGATTGATAATAACCCATTCGCCAAAGGTTTCCGCGAAACAGGACAGGGCCGTAACAAGAAGAAGATTGCAAGAGAAGACGTAGCGGTTTTAGGAGTCGACCAAAATGATATCAATAGTAAGTGCTCATAATTTGTTTCCTTGAATTAGTTTCTACATTTCTATTCCAAAGGGCTTCAACCTTGTTTTGGAAACTGAATTTGAGGAATCTATTTTTAGTGCGTTAATTCAATTGTTGGCAGTTATTTCAGAAACTGGATTCTAAATGATGGATGCTATATTCAAAACATTATTGCGCCTATTCACTGTTACAGTGTATTTAAAGGATTTTAAGGAAAGGTGGTGATATGATTTAATGAAGTCGTCAAGTTTGAAAAAGGATGAGGGTTACTGACCAGTTTCTAAACAGGAAAATCAATATAAAAAAGAAATAAGTTTAGATTTCATTTAGTGCAAGATTTGGGTAACCCATAAATCAATTCTTAATCTAGTTTTAATGGTTTTCTATATTATGAGTTTTCACATATGTTATTTGATTATTTCCTTCTTCCAGTACGCTCTGCAGTGCAAGTTCCAAATGAAATTGATAATGAGGCCTTAATGGATGTGTCTGACCAAGGATATAGGTCATCGTCTTCGATGTCATCAGAAAGTACCATATCTGCCCCAATCTCATTAGCCGAAATATCTGAGATATCCGACGAGGAAATAGATGTTGGCAAACCCCCGACACCTCCCACTCACAGCCATCTGCGACTCTTCAGGGCTTGGCTCACTGACGATGATACAAAAAAACGTCAAAATCCATCCGGCAAAGAACATACCGTCACGCACAAACCTGAGGAAGAAACCAGTGCAAATGAGAAACCTAAAGAGCTTAGTTTACCGGCACCACTTCGGGATAATGTGACTCTTCATCCTACACCTGTGCAAGATATGGTGATACCTTCCGTCAGTGACAGGTCATCCAGGTACCTGTCCTCTCCTGGTGCAGTGCCCTATCCTTATTATCTGTACAGCAATTCACCCAGTGCGTCCTCCGGGAATTCGTATGCCTACCCACCATATGTGGGCCCCAATAGTACTCCCATTCCAACTTTACCAGGTTCCCCGATTCATCCGTTCCCCTTCTCTTTTCCTGTTAATCCGCCAAAATAAAAACCTCTACAGTAGGTCACCGTACAAAATTTACGATGGAGGATATTCTAGTCATTTATTTCAGAAATAAAAGAGAAATAATTCCTACCTCGGTAGTAAAACCTCTCCCCATTTTTAGTGTAAAGTTTGAGCCTGACATCAAGGTCTAATAGTCATTAGCTCTAGGGAAATTTTGATCTTTGGTTTTGTTATTTGAAACATAAGATCGGAATGTAGATTTTTTTTACGTATACTGTATAATGTAAAAATTATGGAAATTATAATCGAGTGTGTTTTATGCAGAGTATTTATATTGTGAATGTTATCAATAATAAACAAAATAAATTTCACATGGCATTTAAACTTTCCTTAATACCGGTAGTCTTTTATTTAGACTATAATAATATAATTTTTATAAAAGTTTAAAGTTTAAACAAAAATAAAGTTAGGGAATAGTTTCACGAACAGCATAAGGAAAAAAAGTCTTACAGTTGAAATAAGAAGAATGAAAATAATTTGTTTCAAAAACTATATATACTGTTGTAAAGTTAGTTAGAAGTATTTTGATAGGCTTAATTCGTATGATAATACTAATAAAGTAATTGTAAAACATAATGATTCATATTAAAGAAAAACTTAATAAAAGAGTAAAATAACAAGATACCAACACAAGTTCTTTTTATGTGACAAAACTGTAAATGACTGGTGCATCTCATAATCTCTCGGAGAGTTGAAGTAATTGTTCTTTCTAATTCCTATGTTTGTATGTGATCGGGGCTCTATGTGAGATGTGTTGGGTGTTCAACAAATGAAAGGAATAAACTTCGATCGACGATAAAGGTTTTTCATTTGATATTTTACGAACCATCAGTGTTGAGCCATTGCAAAACAAGACACTTATTTCTAGGTCATGCTTTTATCAAAAGATTGAGTCTGGAGCGAACAATGAATAAACTATATCTTTCTTGAGTACCTCTGTTTCAACACTGATATGGCTATTAACTGATGTTACAACCCTTATTTTTCCCTGAAATATAAGATTTGATAAAGCACCAACGAAAGCAAACTAATCTCTTCTTCAGTTTCCACGGTCCAGGAATTATCTCGATCGTTTTCTAATTAAAATTTGAAGATATTGAATTAATCTGTTACAATCTGTAAAAAAAATGAAACACAACTATATGTAAACTAAATTGGTAAAGTCAAGATAGATATTCACCGGAAGCCATATCAGCACACAATACGATTTCTCCCGCATTAGTATCAGTATATCAATATTCATTGTGTTCATCGGATTTTGACTTTAGATTGATATATTTCTTCATGTGTCATTGGCATTACCAGTGCCCACCATTTCATCCGTTTTAGGTATTGCTATACCTATCAATAAATTGTAATATGTGCAGGTAGAAACAAAATGATAAAATGCGGTTACACACAGTTGCCATTGCTCCGGATGTAAGATTTACTCATCTTTTATGAAATAGAATCTGCTTTTCGACATTTTTTATTTTATTCATTTTGGGGCAATTGTTTGATAAGGCAATCACCGGAAAAAGACTTTCCCTGCATCAACCGATAATGATGGGATTAGTAATAGGATTTTTAATGCATATAATATTCTTTATTTTATCATACAGATCGAGACATTATCGACGATTTCTTGAATATGAATTTATCGGCCGTTATTTCAAGGGAATATCGAATTTTCAATCTACAGAGGATGAAGAAACGTCCAAGATATCTTGATTTGCGGGTGAAGTTAGTCTCTTTTAGAAGAATTCAGCCTGATAAACAATGATAACATCATAATATTGTTGGCAAAACAAATTTTACAGCCCCATTAAGAGACAATGTGGCGCATGAATTGCAGTATCTATTTATTCTTAGAGTCTTTCTCTCTCACTCTCTTTTTCTCTCTACAAACGCACACACACACACACACACACACACACATACATATATATATATATATATATATATATATATATATATATATATATATATATATATATATATATATTGCAGAACAAAGACCTCAGACATATCCTTCCACTTGCGTCTGTTTATAGTCTTTCTATGCCAGTTCACGCCCACAAACTTTCTTAGTTCGTCAACCCATTGTCTCTTCCTTCCATTGCTTCTTTTGCAATCTCTAGGGACCCATTTTGTTATTCTTAATGTCCATCTATTATTTACCATTCTTCCTATACTCTCCATGTCCATTTCTTATTCTTACATGGTGTTAGAATATCCTCCACTTCAGTTAGCTATTGTATCCATGCCGCTCTTTTTTTCTCTCAGCATTATTCCCATCATTATTCATATTCTATAGTTCTTTGAGTTGTAACTAGCTTGATGTTTTAAGACTTTAGTGAGGCTCCAAGTTTCTGATGCATAAGTTGATACTGGTATAGCATCTGATTAAATACTTTTATTTTTAGAGAAAGTGGCGTTTTGTTTTTTATAATCTCATTTTGTCTATCAAAAGCTCCCTTTCAAAGACAAGGAATAGATGAATTTTATGTTAGACCACTTAAGGATATCTATACAGAAAGTACAGCAATCCTAAAGTTGCATAAAGACAGTGCTAAAATTCCGATTGAGAAAGGATTTAGACAGGGAGACCCAATCTCTCCTAAATTATTCACAGCATGCCTACAAGATTTTAAAAATTTAGATTAGGAAAAGTATGAATTAGTATTAATGGGGAATACCTTAACAACTTAAGGTTTGCAGATGACATAGTTATATTTGGTGAATCATGAGAGGGATTTCAAAAGATGATAGAAGATTTGAATAAAGCAGATATGAAGGACGGAAAATGAATATGAGTAAAACTTAGATAAATTTCAATGAAAATGCAGAAAGACAACAAATAAGAGTTATGGACGAACCTCTAGTGAGATGATGAATATGCACACTTAGGATACATCGTAAGTGTTTACTCAGGACACGAGTCTTAAATTAAAAAAAGGATAAGATATATATATATATATATATATATATATATATATATATATATATATATATATATATATACATGTATATATATATATATATATATATATATATGCGTATATATATATATATATATATATATATATATATATATATATATATATATATATATATATATATATATACGTATGCGTGTGTAAGTTAATTTAGTTAAGGATGCAACAATTTTAAAGTCAAGTAACCATAAAATGATGAGAAGTAAAATTCGTCTAGATCTAAGGAAAAGCAGAGAAAAACTAATTCTAAGAAAGAAAATAAACAATCCTGTAATAAGAGAAATAATCTGATGAGTTTAGTTCATCCATACAAAATTGGTACTACTTACTATGTGATTAAATGGGAGTAAGTAAAGAAGAAATGAACGGTAATTTTAACAGATTTTGTACTGGAATCAGTGCAAGAGGTAGTCGGAAAAGTTCCTAAACAAGATCAGGGAAAACTATCAGAAAACAACAAAAGCCTGATAAAGAAAGATTGGAAAATTGAGCAAAATCCAATAGAGATTAAACAGAATTAGCAGAAGTATCTAAAATAATAAACTAAATAAAAGCTTAAGCAATTCGTAAACACAATCAGATCAAAATTGAGGAAACACTTAAGAAAGGAAGAAGAATCAAATTGATGAAAAGGCTGAAAATGGAAATATTATCAACAAAAGAGACTAAGTGATATAAATTGAAGAGGATTTCCATGCAATACTATGCGATGGTTATATGAAACATCACTATGAAATACTGAATCACGTGAGCCGGTACCAAAAGTAACTGTAGAAGAAGTGAAGAAAGCTTTAAAACACATGAAAAGAGACAAAGCAGCAAGAGAAAAGGGTCTAACAATTGATTCAATAATAGATGGACTAGATTTTATAGTAATAAAACTCTCTGAACTTTATGAAAATATCTACAAGAATGCTCTATACCTACAGCTTGGAGAAACTTTATTATTCTACTAATTCATCAAAAGAGAAAAGCCAGACCTGAAAAATTACTTCTCAATAAATTTTCTCACAGTAATATATAGAATAGCCATGAATATCATGTTAAGCCAAAAAAGCAGGTAGGCTTTAGAAGCTGGTATTCAACAACTGACCATATCCGTGTAATTAACCAACTGATGGAAAAATCAGGGAAGTCTGACAAACCACTATGTTTAGTATTTACAGACTATAAGGAAGCTTTTGATTCTGCCAAAACTTCCGCAGTAATGAAAGCCCTTCAAAGGCAAGGAATAGATGAATCTTATGTTAGAACACTTGATGATATCTATATGGGAAGTACAGCCACCATAAATCACATAAAAATAGTGAGAAAATTCTGATTGAGTTAGAAAAAGTTTTTAAAAATTTAGATTGAGAAAATGTTGGAATTAACATTAATGGTGAATACCTAAACAACTTAAGATTTGCAGAGAACGTAGTTTTATTTAGTGAATCTTGGAAGGAAATACAAATAATGATAGAAGATTTTAATAGAGAAAGCAGAAATGTATGAATAAAAATTAATATGAGTAAAATTAAGATATTGTTCAATGAAAATGCAGTGAGACAACAAATAAGGATTATGAACGAACCTTCAGAGGTTGGATAGAAATTAAGTATTTCCCAGAACATGATACCGAAACTCAAAGAAGGATAAGCATGGGATGGAAATATTTGGGTAAATAAAATAAGATTATGAAAATTAAAATGCTACTTCTCCTGCGAAGAAAAGCATTTAATGAAATGTATGTATATATAAGTCAAAGGATTAAATTACAAATTTTTAAAGGTAAAGGTGGTATAGGTAACTATAGGAATTATGAAGGTATTACGTAATGCGTTATACTGGGAAAGAAGCATGTTGGGATTTTGATTAAGAAAGTAATATGCATGAGACAAGGACTGACATGGGAAAATGGTGTGTTTAGATAAGGATTGCATGGGCCAATTTTTTTTATGAAACTTTTATGCAATAAGTTTGAAAGTAGAATGAAAAAGCTGTATGGGGAATACATGAACCGTAAAACCCTATGATTAAATCGATAGAAAGACAACGGAGAGAGTGTTTAGAATGTGTGTTACAGATGTTTAGAATGTGTTATTGAATTTTAGAATGTATGTTATAAATGGTAGGTCGTTAAAATTAATTAAAAGGTTTTATGATGGAAACAAATCATATGTTAGAGTTATTGATATGATAGAGATTAGTTTGGAGTGAAACGAAGTCTAAAACAAATGTAACCATATCTCCATGGGTGTTCAGTATCTTTATTGATGGAAAGATGCAAGAAATTAGAGGAAAGGCATTGGATGATGGTGCCTAAATATGTGGTTAACTGGATGTGGAATGTTTCATGTTCGCAGAGCTTACTGTGTTGATAGAGAACACTAAAGAAAAACTGCAGAGACTTCTTAAAGATTTTAATGTTTGCAAGAGGAAAAGTTAAGAGTAAATGTGAAGAAGAACAAGATGACGAGGACAAATAGAAACTAAGAGGACAGAGGGTTAATTTGGACAATGGAAAGATGGTAGTGATTGATCCATAGGTGCATCTGATTGTAAATATAACTGATTATATGATAAGATGAGAAAAGAGTTGAATCACAAAATAGATGAGGCAAGCACCTTGTTCCTGGAGACAGGGATGGCAATGTACAAAGAGTATTGATAAACAAAATCTCCTGTATTGTGGTAAGATGTGATGTTGAATGCGAATTAACCAAAAAAAGTTTCAAGCTGTTGAATTCACTGTTTGTTCTTTGCACGTAGTTTAGGAAGAAGTGGTAGAATATTTGTTGAGCAAAAGGATGGCTTAGCTTATTTTGAGGTGGTATGGTCATGTGGGAAGGATTGGAAAAGATAGGTTAATGAGAAGATTGCATGTTTCTGAAATGTTAGGAGGCATGAGGAGAGGAAGATACAGAGAAGCCCAGATTGGTGTTTAGAAAAGGGTGGAAACGAATTACTTTGATATTCACGAAGAGTAAGTGAATGAAAGGTTGGCGTGAATGGTCCAGCATGCATAGAGAGCTCGATGCAGAGTTGATGAAGCTTTCAAAGGCTAGCATCTGATCGGCCGGGTCTCGAACCCTGGTCCAGGATACTTGTATGACAGTGACCTTACCACTTAGGCACGAAGAAAGATAAAAGTTAATGACAATTCTTCTGTACACACACTATATATATATATATATATATATATATATATATATATATATATATATATATATATATATATATATATATATATATATATATATATATATATATATATATATATATATATATATATATATATATATATATATATATATATATATATATATATATATATATATATATATATATATATATATATATATATATATATATATATATATATATATATACTGTATATATCCATCCATATACCAAAGGCACTTCCCCCAATTTTGGGGGGTAGCCGACATCAACAAGAACAAAACAAAAAGGGGACCTCTACTCTCTATGTTCCTCCAGCCTAACCAGGGACTCAGCCGAGTTCAGCTGGTACTGCTAGGGTGCCACAGCCCAACCTCCCACATTTCCACCACAGATGAAGCTTCATACTGCTGAGTCCCCTACTGCTGCTACCTCCGCGGTCATCTAAGGCACCGGAGGAAGCAGCAGGGCCTACCGGAACTGAGTCACAATCGCTCGCCATTCATTCCTATTTCTAGCACGCTCTCTTGCCTCTCTTACATCTATCCTCCTATCACCCAGAGCTTTCTTCACACCATCCATCCACCCAAACCTTGGCCTTCCTCTTGTACTTCTCCCATCAACTCTTGCATTCATCACCTTCTTTAGCAGACAGCCATTCTCCATTCTTTCAACATGGCCAAACCACCTCAACACATTCATATCCACTCTAGCCGCTAACTCATTTCTCACACCCGTTCTCACCCTCACCACCTCGTTCCTGACCCTATCTACTCGAGATACACCAGTCATACTCCTCAGACACTTCATCTCAAACACATTCAATTTCTGTCTCTCCATCACTTTCATTCCCCACAACTCCGATCCATACATCACAGTTGGTACAATCACTTTCTCATATAGAACTCTCTTTACATTCATGCCCAACCCTCTATTTTTTACTACTCCCTTAACTGCCCCCAACACTTTGCAACCTTCATTCACTCTCTGACGTACATCTGCTTCCACTCCACCATTTGCTGTGAGACAGCAACTGTATATATATATATATATATATATATATATATATATATATATATATATATATATGAATATATATATATATATATATATATATATATATATATATATATATATATATACATATATATATACACTATATATATATATATATATATATATATATATATATATATATATATATATATATATTAATACGGCTGGAGAATTACATAAACTCCCTAACTCCAAACTCACCTGTTTATTTTAACATAAATCTGTCACACTTGAATAATATACAAACTCTGAAAATATTACATAGCTCCCAGACGGCAATATATATGAACACTGAATATCCAAAGGTCTCTTACGTAACACTCGAAACAAAACAGGGGGATTACCTGATATTAACTATTAAAAAAACAACCTCTTACTTTGGTTCTTAGTCAGGGAATCGAGAGAAGCACTGATAAAAATGTTGGTGATCGAAACAATACACTCTCTACAAAAATAAATATATTCTATAAAAAGTTACAACAATAATACAAAAAAAAATTAACACCAAAATCAAATTATTCGGAATATTAAATCTGAACAAAACATTAGACTAAGACAAAAGAAAGACTGAACAAATTACACACTCACTTGTTTCAATGGGAATTAATTTATAGAAATATTTAATTTTATTACTTAATGAAAATAGATAACAATTTAACACCCTAATGATTAAACACTAATTGGAATTTACTTAAATGTAACTGTTACACTTATGCCTTTAGGTCACATGAGGTTACCAAATAGGTAAGCTGAAATAAATACACTTCACAATTTAACCTAAATCTCACAGGGGCAGTTATAAAAATCTATGTAAAAAGGTACTTACATTAACACGCTACACATAATTACCATTCAATAATAAATAAATACACTTCACAATTTAACCCAAATCTCACAGGGCCAGTTATAAAAATCTATGTAAAAAGGTACTTACATTAACACGCTACACATAATTACCATTCAATAATCACACTATACATGATATATGTTGGGTAAAAAACTTATTCATGCTTGAGAAGGCATACCCTAGATGCACTTGAGAGGAGGGAGGGTGTTGGCTCTTTCAAAGGGACAGGCTGAAGCTCTTCTGATGCTTAAGATTTCCTTGGAGGATATATATATATATATATATATATATATATATATATATATATATATATATATATATATATATATATATATATATATATATTGACTTAATTTGTCTAGAATTTTCTAAATAGATCATTGACGTGGCTTGGGGGCCAGGCTCTAGCGGCAAGGTTGCCATCGTAGAAAAAAAAAAACAAGAGTAAATCTAATCCCGTGCAAACATAAAAATTACATAAGCCCTCGTGTTCATACCTTGTATGGGTCATACAGTATACCTAAATGAGATTATATAAGAATCGTAATAAAATATGTGAAATTAAAAGTTAATTCATAAAAATAACGTAAATTTACATATACTGACTTCAATGAAAAATACAATTACATAAATGACGAAAGTCTAATGTAATTTACATAAATTACTTGAACCTACATGAGTGGAACTAACCTTATGAGGTTAGCAACACTTCTCTATAATACATAAATGAAATACATGAATAAAATATTTTCTCTTACACAAGACTACCTTCGTAAGATAGCTCCCCCAAAAAAGATTATTCATTCCGGACCTGAATCTACCGATTCAGCCCGAGATAAATAAACTGTAACAACGTTATCTTTACCTGATATATGCTTTACATTAATACAATATGGTTGCAAACATAATGACCACCTAGTTAACCTTTGATTATTATTCTTCTTATTATTAACAAAAGTTAAAGGATTGTGATCCGAGTAAACTGTAATTTCTCCATTCTGTGGTCTGTTCACGTAAACTTCAAACTTGCGCATCGCTTTGACTAGTGCTAGCAGCTCCTTTTCAACTGTCGAGTAGGCTCGTTGATGCTTCTTCAGCTTCGACAACATGAAATTAACAGGGTGAAGGATTCCTTCCTTTTCTTCCTGCAATAAGAAAGTTCTAATCCCATTATCCAATGCATCCACTTGGATAAGGAATTTCTTGTTGAAATCCGGTGCTCGCGGTATCGATTTCGAAGTTATCCTGGCCTTTATGCAGTCGAAGGATTCCTGGCACACGCTGGTCCATATTAATTTTTTCTTGGGGTTAGTCAAATATGTCAAGGGAACGACTACAGCTGAAAAGTTCTGGCAAAAACGTCAGTAAAATCCTGCCATCCCTAAATATTTTGCAATTGCTTCCTCGTTGTGGGGGGGAGGGGGTGGGGGGTGGTGAAGCTTTCCTTATTCCTAGGACGTTTGCATCTACCAGGGAAATTTGGCCACTTCCGAGTTCAAATCTCTAGTGAACTGTAGCTTTTCCAATTTCACTCTTCTCCAGGTTCATTGTGAGGTGTGCTCCTCTTAGCTTTTGAAATACCTTTTCTAGGATTCAGAGATGTTCTTCCCAGGTTGGTAAATATATCACAGTATCATCGAGATATATGCCTACTCCATCAATCGATCCTAGAGGGTTATCCATCACTCGTTGAAAGGTAGCGGGGGCGTTCATTAGACCTAATGGCATGGCGGTGTATTGATATACCCCAAACGAGGTTATAAAAGCTTATAACAATTTTGCAATAGCCTTTTAAAAAGTCAATCTTAGAGATGAACTAGCTTGTCCAATGTTGTCAAATAGTTGGTCTATGAGTGGTAAGGGATAATTATCGGCCAAACTCATCGAATTCAACTTTATGTAGTCCATACACAGCCAGAAAGATCCGTCTGGTTTTTTTCACAAGCAAGCATTGAGAACTGTAAGGGCTAGAACTTTGTTCGGCTAATCCATTTTGTAACAAATAGTCCACTTCTTCTCTCATGACTTCTTGATGATACGACGACAGTTGAGAAACGCATTGTTTGAACGGTCTTTCTATGGTTTTAAGGTTTATCACCTACCTCGTCAAGTTGATTCGTTTCGTGATGTCCGAGACTATTTCAGGGAAACTTCTAATAATTCGGCTTAATTCCTCTTGCTGCTCCTTGTTATATTGAATTAATTTCTCTCGCAAGTTCCTAATAATGGACAATTCATTCACTTTGCTTACCGCCCCTACCTCATATCCGTCGTCGTCTTCTGTGGAGGGAATGGTTTCTGTTTAAGTAGGGCTTCAATACGTTAACATTTACTTTCCTTTGACTTTCACTTCTTCCTGGGGTTTCGATAACATAGGTCATGCCAGGCCAGAAAAAGTGTATCATAATCTTCACCGTCATGTTCCTTATTCCCATGTGTACCATCTCATGAGCTACGGCAATCACCTGTCTTCTCAACTGTGCAGGAATCAATTTCTGACGGTATATGCCCCATTCGGCATTCCCAGGGATATCGGTGGGTCTATGCTTCCTCATAAGTAACCCATCCTAAAGATAATAACAGGTGGGAGACTGCTGAACGTACGTCTCATCCACCACATGGAATAACATCTCTATTAACATGGCATCTTTCCGTTGCAGTCCTATCAGCCTTTTCCTACTCACTTTTCCTACTTCTAATGCTGATTTCTCTATTTTTTCCAAGTTCATTTCTTCCTTGTCTTCCTGTTAATTCGGTTGTCATTCCACTTCTCTCAGGCTCACTCGGGACCTCTCCTCTTGCATACCATGATGGAAATCCTCTCCTTCTGAGAATAAATCCTTCAGTTTTTCTGTCTTCTTCTGTAGCCACTTTCTTTATCATACTCCTAGTCATCACGCAGCTAGGAAACAGATACGGGTAGTCCTTCTTGAGTTCAATGGTTTCTCCGTTACAATGGGACAAGGCAGAAACAGCACTCTACCAACTTCATTACCCAGCAGGACTTCTACTCCTTCGACAGCCAATGAATTCTTTACTACAGAATCAAAATGACCTATTATCAACTTGCATTAAAGTTTCAAAAGGCAAATAAGGGTAACCTCCTCACCTCCTATTCCCTTTAAAATGACCGAATCTCCTGTGAGAGACTGTTCCACCAACGGGTGTACACCTCGTGTGACTACAATATGGTTACAACCTGTGTCGTTCAATATTTTGACTAGGATCTGCTCGCTCCCATCCAGAGCAGCTAACATACCTTCATAAATATACGGTTTAAAGGCATCCACGCTGTTTGGGGTTGTCCTGTTTTTTGTGTAAACGTTAGCTGGCTTATTTAAAGGCATCCACGCTGTTTGGGGTTGTCCTGTTCTTTGTGTAAACGTTAGCTGGCTTATTTTCATCGTTGTTCTTTCCCGTCTATTTCTTTGTCAACGCATTTTGTTAACTTGAATTATCCTTAACCACTTGGGCAACTGCTTTCGGTTGGTTCGAACAACATTCCTTACTGATATGGCCTCTCTTGCCACACTTATAACAAACAATATTAACCTTCTGCACGTCTTTCACGATACCTGGAGTGGGACGATTCGATGATTGTTGCTGTAGTACTATCGCATTCTGCTTTGGAACCGTTCCAGTGGTACTTCTACTGTAACTATTGAACTTGTTCACATAGTTATTATTGAACTAGTTTCCATGGCTCCACAAATACTTGATAATTGGTGGAACAACGGTTGAAACATCATACCTGAGGAGGGTTTACGACTAATAATATTATAATCTTCACTTAGTGAAGCGGTTTTATCAAGTTTCTTCACCTCTCTCTCTCAAGTACGTTCGAATATGTTCAGGAATTCCTTGTAAATACTCTTCAAACACTATCAATTCTTCTAAATCAGCCATCTCTCTCATGTTAGCAGCCTCTATCCATCTCTTAAAACAACGTCATAGCTTATAAGCATAATCCAGGAAAGTAATTTTTTCGTCCTTCCGCAAACTTTAGGATCTTTCATTATAATATTCAGGGATCATCTGATACACTTGTAGCACACTCCTTTTAAATTGTTGATACTCTTTCCTCTGGTTCTGAGACAAGGCAAGATGGTTACTTTGTCCTTCCCCAGAGAAAACACTCTGCAATAACACAGACCATTTATCTTATGGCCATTCCTTCGTCGACGCAACCATTTCAAAATGATCAAAGAATTCGTAGGGAGCTTCCTCTGTGAATTTTGAATTACCCTCTGCGCATTAGTCACGATAAACACGGGATTGTGCATAGCAGGGGTCATCTCTGTCTGCATTGCCAACCTTGCACAAGCATTCAACAGTTCCAATTCCCTTGCGTGTCTCGCTTCTTCTATATCTATTTTTTCTCATCTTCTCTCTTTTTCTTCTCGTCTTGCTTCCATTACCCTCGCATGTTTTGCGATTTCTCTGGCCTATTCAGTCTCTCTTTCTTCTCGTCTCTCTCTCTCTCTCTCTCTCTCTCTCTCTCTCTCTCTCTCTCTCTCTCTCTCTCTCTCTCTCTCTCTTTTCTCGCCTTGCAATTTCTCTTGCCTCTTCTCTCTCTCTTTCTTCCCGTTCTGCCATCATCTTCAACTTAATCCTATTATCTTCCGCTGCAATTCGACGAATCTGAGCCTCTACATTCCTTTCTGCTTTCATTCTTTCGGTTCCTAGGTCAGCTGATCCTTGTTTCACTACGAATTCTGCTTCAGCATTCTCCAAGAGTTCTTGAGCTGCTACAATATCTTCTTTCGACAACATTCCTGAGTTTATGAACGCTTCTAAGGCTAGACACTTGATTTGAGCCTTAATCATTCCACTTGTTGCCTGGGCACCACATGCCATTAAAATAGAGAGCCACTGAGCTTTAGTTATATTAGCTTCTGACCATTCCTGAGCAATTGGATTCTCCAAAAACTCTTGAACATTAAGTTGTGCCATCTTTTACTTTATAAAACTTATTCCTCTCCAAAATTATATCCTAACAATTCACAGAATCCTATCAACACTAAACTGATCAAACCTTTTATGAAAACACAGCCCTCTTATCACCAACATTTGAAACAGACTCGCTCGATCCCAAGGGTCTGGGCACCAAAAATATATATTACAGCTGGCAAATTACATAAACTCCAGAGTTCCAAACTCACCTGTTTATTTTTACTTAAATCTGTTACACTTGAATAATACCCGAGCTCTGAGAATATTACATAGCTCCCAGACGGCAATATATATGAACACTGAATATCCAAAAGACTCATGTAACACTCAAAACAAAACTGGTTGTTACTTGATATTAATTATTCAAAAACAACTTCTTACTTTGGTTCTTATTCAGAGAATTGAGAGTAGTACCGATAAAAATATTGGTGATCGAAATAATACACTCACTACAAAAATAAATATATTCTATAAAAAGTTACAGCAGTAATACAAAAATAATTAACACCAACATTGAATTACTCAAAGTATTAAATCTGAACAAAACCTCAGACTAAGACAAAAGAAAGACGTTGAACAAATTATGTAATCACTTGCTTCACTGTAAATTAATTTATAAAAATATTTAATTTTGAAACTTGATGAAAATAGTGTACACTTCAACACTTTAATGATTAAACACTAAATGAAATATACATGAATGTAACTGTTACACTTACGGATTTTTAGTCACACGAGGTTACCGAACAGGAAGGCAAAATAAATACACTTCACAGTTAACTTAAATCTCACAGGTCCAGTTACACATACACACACACACACACACACACACACACACATATATATATATATATATATATATATATATATATATATATATATATATACATATATATATATATACATATATATATATATATATATATATATATATATAATATATATATATATATATAAATATATATATACATATATATATATATATATATATATATATATATATATATATATATATATATATATATATATACATATATATATATATATGTTTGTGTGTGTGTATACATGTATATAAACTCTTATATCATCTTTCTTTGCTTTTTTTTATCTCAAGATTTTTCCAAGTATGTGTATGAGTAGCCTACTGTTCAAGATCATATTAACTTTAGTGCATGCATTTATGTTAATAAAACCAATAGGAGTCTCAAAAAAATAATGATCATGTCTTTACTGTACACAGCTAAAGTGACATAACTAAATTATGAAGAATAGGCTCTATACAAAATTTCGTCAGCAATGTTAATGTGTAGGCTACACAATGTCTACAAAGCAAATCTTCAATCATAACGAAACATACTTCAACGTCACTACTATATGCTGTTGCACACAAAGGGTTTATCCTTATCCATCCCCGGTTTCATGCTAGAGGTTCTTACAATTAATAGTCCGGATATGCATCGAATATCCAAAGTCAACGAATATCATTACCATTATTGTGCGGAAAAAAGTATGTAAAGGCTTGCCTACCAAACTTCCACTGAAAAAAAATGCCCTCACGAGTAAGTACAGCACATGTAATAGCTTTTCGTAGTTACGGATTTCCTGACACTTAAGCGTAATATTTGTTCGGCGATGACTGTGACATCTTTGTTATGCCTTGCTGTTAAAGCGCGGAGAAATTTTAGCCCCGAGTCAGCTACTTCGATCCAAGGCCTACCGTCGGTAGCAAGAATTTATGTAGAAAATTTTGTCACATTGTCTTTCTCTGCGTTTTTTGAATTATTCAGTATGCCTCTTTTTCATGAAAGGCGTGATAGGTCACCATTTCCGCTGTAGTCTTCCTGTAAAGAAAATAATGTGGCCGCATAATATTATTCCCATGCATCAGTAATTGAAGACTTTAGATGTAATCTTCAAATATATCGATTTATCAATTAAGGAGAAAGCTTAATGAAATAAAACCAATGCGCGTTTTTATACACATAACCACTGCTCTTAGCATCATGAATAGTATCGTTATTAAAAGTACATCTTGTATACGCGTTCATAGCAACTAATAGGTAGTAGGTTGGCCAGGGCACCAGCCGCCCATTGAGATACTACCGCTAAAGAGTTATGGGGTCCTTTGACTGGCCAGACAGCACTACATTGGATCCTTCTCTCTGGTTACGGTTCTTCCCCTTTGCGTACACAGACACCGAATAGTCTGGCCTATTTACAGATCCGCCTCTGTCCTCATACACCTGACAACACAAAGATTACCGAACAATTCTTCTTCACCCAAGTGTTAACTACTGCAATGTAATTGTTCAGTGGCTACTTTCCTCTTGGTAAGGGTAGAAGAGATTCTTTATCTATGGTAAGCAGCTCTTCTAGGAGAAGTACACTCCAAAATCAAACCATTGTTCTCTAGTCTTAGGTAGGGCCATAGCCTCTGTACCATGGTCTTCCAGTTTCTTTGGTTAGAGTTCTCTTGCTTGAGGGTACACTCGGGCACATTTTTCTATCTAGTTTCTCTTTGTTAAAGTTTTTATAGTTTATATTGGAAATATTTATTTTAATGTTACTGTTACTATTCTTTAAATACTTTATTTTTCCTTGTATCCTTTCCTCACTGGGCTTTTTTCCTTGTTGGGGCCCCTGTGCTTATAGCATCCTGCTTTTCCAACTAAGGTTATAGCTTAGCATTTAATAATAGGATTTAATAATAATAATAATAGGCTCAAGTAAAGTGGTTTAACATCGAAAGTGTGTGTGTGTGTGTGTGTGTGTGTGTGTCCAAGTGATACACTGTTTTCTGCTAAATGATAGTTAATTGATACAGTTTTTAGCAGGCATTAAACCGAGCGATGGGGCAATCATGAATTACATTTCTTCTGCTGTAGGGTAACCTTACATAGCATGCAGTCTTTCACCTTTTAAGGGACGAAAGTTATAGCAGAATACATATGCAATGATAGCCATTACGACCATTAACTACGACAGATATTTTGTTCTTGGGATGTGTGCAGTCTTTTGTCTCCAGAAGTATAACGTCTAAGAGAATAAAAAAAAAAAAAAAAAGTTGGTGCAAGTCCAGAGGATATGACATCGAGATACCCAGGTTGAGTTTTACAGGGCCGTGTAACAGGAATTTGCCAAGATCGCAGTGCTCAGCGCTATCCTACTACCACAAGGAAGAAATGGAAAAATTTCAGTTAAAATAATTGACGAACAGAAAAGAGGAGACACGTCAGTGTTTCGTATAGATTACTTGATCTTCGAGAGTCTCACGTCTGATACTTGTAAATTTTTTAAGGTAAGTCTGTGCGACTAGGGATGATGCCATTTCACATGAACTTTGCCTTGCTTCTGAATCACAAAGATTAGATTTCGCTAAACTGTGTCCATAAATATTCATCTCATAATCTTTGACATACGCACAATAGGCTATCATTTGTGGTAAGGATGAAAATAAAAATTGAGCCATTGATTAGAATCTACGAGAAAGGAACAAGTTTAAAGTAAGTCGGTGGCACAATATGAGTGTGTCTACAGACGTCAAGTCTGAGCTGACGGGA
>NC_090739.1:93222314-93227314 GCF_036898095.1 Palaemon carinicauda | reverse complement strand
TCTTAACTCTATGCACAAATACCAACCAAGGATACATGTCGTGGCCGCTCCCGATCTGGTATCTCTCCACTGGGCGGCCTTCAATACTTTCGCCTTTCCTCAAACTTGCTTTATGGCGGTCACTGCCTATCAGAATGAACGCATCACTCAACTCAAAATCGATAATAATCCATTTGCCAAAGGATTTCGTGAAAACGGACAGCTAAGGTCGAAAAAACGTTCGGGGGGAGCATCCCCTCCTGCAACCGATATAACCTCTGCCCCTGAAAAGTCAACAGAAGCTGAAGATGGTAAGTTGTTTTCATACTTTAAGAAAATAAGATACAATTTTAAGATTTTCATATTCATGAATTACTGCGTTTTTTTTCTATTCTTTTTTATGTTTATGTAGAGCTATAATTTCTTGATATGTACATGTTTCCGCAAAGGATTCACCACAAATTTATTAATTTATGTACTTTCTTTTTAATAGCTACTTTAGACAAGAGAGCAAGACTGAACAGCGTAGACAGTGGGGACCTAGACGTTTCAGACTTGGATGACCGACCGGCTTCCTCCATGTCCGTTGAAAAAGATCCTTCAGATGAGAAAGTCGACATCGAGAGTCCACCGACGCCGCCCCCTCCTTTCCTCCCACCTCCACAAATAATCAAATCAGAAGTTGAGGAGACTCCGAGGTCTATGGGTTCCCCACTGATGTCAGCTGCGTCCATGATGGCTGCTGCGGTTGCAGCAGAAACTGCAAAGGAAAGGAGTCCCGCAGCGCCTGTCGAAGCACAGAGGCCGCTTCATGAAATAGGCATGTTATCCCCGGCAGCCCCGCGACCTTGCTTACCCTCCCCGACGTATTCTGCCGGTTTGCCCGGAGGAGTGCCTGCGGGAATGGCCGCTAGCTCTTTGCCTTACCCATACCTCTACTACAGTCACATGATGTCGCCGTACCTTCTGAGTCGTGCGCCGCAGCTACACGCCTCGCCTCTCGAAAAAGCAACTGCTGCCGCAGCCGCAAGAGAGATGTACAGTTACCCTGCTTACCTAAGAACACCCACCGCCCATCATTCCTCATTGCCCACAACGCCCTCACGCCCTGCTCCAATCCACCCCTATAGCTACGCACTTCCGCCGCAGGTACCCGCTAACCTATGATGAACTGTGACTATTATGTCTCCTCCGTTCACAGACCGCAATCCATCCAGTCAATTAGCCATTCCTCATAGTTTTAGTAGGTCTTGATCAGTAAGGACTTGTCATCACCATTTATGTTCATCATCATCATTGAAAAATGATAAACGTAATAATCACTACCATCGCTTCTCATACATCAAAATATGTTAAGAAATTCACTATTATGAATCATTATCTCCACTTTACATTTTCGCAATCATTACTGCATTAATGGTGTCCTATAGTTATCATTATTATAGAAAGTGCATGGGAAAAAGGCTTCCGCCCTATGAAGTCCCCATGTGCAATGTCACTGTTGTTAATTAGACTGAATTTGTCAACCTTGTGCTTTGCATTCATGCAGCCCTAGCGAGTCAACGTTAGCGCTTACATGAGCACGATCTTCTGTAGGTTCGATTACGTGCCAAAGATCTTTTCTTTCTTTTTATTTCTTAAGAATTTCATGGACTATTTATTTTTTATATTTTTATGGTGCTTGTTGTAAATAACATTATCAATTGTACAGTTCTTATATTAGAAGACGGGTAAAACAGGAGAACGTGGTGTCATAAAGTCCACGGCCGTTGTTAATAAAAACCATTTTAAAAGCGACATTTTGACTTTCCCCTCATAAAATTAATAAGTAAATGAATATATTACTAGTGACGTAATACAAATACGAAAGGGCTAATTTCTTATATGATTAGCAATTATACAAATGAAAAAAAAATTTCCCCAACAGCAATTTAGAAAAAGTTAAACTTACTGTATAATTGAATTAAGGGAAACAAAAAGTAGATAACCAGGTATATATATATATATATATATATATATATATATATATATATATATATATATATATATATATATATATATATATATATATATATATATATATATATATATATATATATATATATATATATATATATATATATATATATATATATATAATATATGTATATAATGTATCTATCTATCTATCTATATATATATATATATATATATATATATATATATATATATATATATATATATATATGTATATATGTATATATATATATATATATATATATATATATATATATATATATATATATATATATATATATATATATATGTATATATATATATATATATGTGTGTGTGTGTGTGTGTGTATGTGTGCATGTACAGTATATATATAAACCTTTCTATTAATAAGAATCAGAAATGGACATGGAGAAAAGAAACAAAATAGATTTATTCTCAGAGAAAAAGTTCATATAATTAAAGATGCAACAGCGTTAAACAAGGTAATGTCAAACGACCATAGAATGGTGAGAAGCAAAATTTGTGTAAATCTAAGGAAAGGAAGATAAAACTCACTTTAAGAAAGAAAATAAATATTCCTGTTATAAGAGAAAAAACTGATGAGTTTAGTTGGCAAAACAAAATGGGTACTCCCAGTTACATGATGAAGTGGAAGCAAATGAAGAAGAATTGAACAGTAATTTAATTAAATTTGTATTGAAATCAACACAAGGGATGGGTGGAAAAGTTCCTAAATAAGATTAAGGAAAATTATAAAAAAGACCAAAAAACATAATAAAGAAAAGGTTGAAAATGAGGGTAAAGTCCATGAGAAATGAAATAGAATTAGCAGTATTATCAAAGCTAAAATCCTAAGACCTTCATAAACACAGTAAGACTAAAATTAAGGAAACATTGAAGAAAGGAAGAAGCATCAAGTTGATGAAAAGAAGACTCGGAACAGAGTACCAAGAGATATTTGCTTTAAAGGATTAAAATGGAAACAATATTAACAATAGAGACAGAGTAATAGAAATTGCAGAGAATATTTATATAATTCTATACAATAGTGACATGAGAAATAACTTCACCATTAAATACAATGAGAATCCAGAGCCAGTACCAAAAGCCAGCTTTAAATGGCATGAAATGAGGTAAAGTAGTAGAAAAGATAGATGGAGGAAATTTCATAGCATTAAAAATCGCTGAACTTTACAGAATATGTTTGCAATAATGATCTATACCTACAGCCTTGTAAAACTTTATCATTTTACCAATTCACAAAAGGGAAAGCAGAAGACCTGATAAACTGTTTCCCAATAAGTTTATTCCCAGTAATATATAAGATATTTACAAAGCTCACATTAGGCCGAATAGAAAGACAGCCAGACTTTAATGAACCAAGAGAGCAGACAGGCTTTATAAGCTGGTATTCAACAACTGACCATGTCCATGTAATTAACACGTTAGTGGAAAAATCAACAGAGTATGACAAACCACTATGTATGGTATTTATAAACTATGAGAAATATTTTGATTCTGTCAAATCTTCAGCAGTAAAGAAAGCCCTTAAAAGACAAGAAAGAGATGAATCTTATATTAGAACACTTGAAGATAAAAATGAAGGAAGTAGAGTAATGCCGGAGCTACATAAAAATAGTGGAAAAACTCCAATTGAGAAAGTAGTTAGACAGGGAAAATATAGAAATTAACATTAATTGGTAATACCTTAACAACTTAAGATTTGCATATGACAGTTGTATTTAGTGAATGATAAGCCTGGGATGGTTAGCTTTTACTAAACAAAATGAAAGTATGAAATGTAAAATGACACTTTCTCTAAAAATAAATGTATTCAATCATATGGTCCTACCAGTATCAACTTATGCATCGGAAACTTTGAGCCTTACTGAAACCTTAGAACATAAACTAGTTACAACTCAAATAGCTATGGAAAGAATAATGATGGGAATTGCTAAAGGAGTGGCGTGCCGATTTGACCACGATTCGCACGAACACGCCAATCCTTAACGTTATGGGGGTAAACGGTACAAACCCGGCGCGACTAGCCTGTCCTCTCATACTGTCAGAATGTTTGACCAGACAGGCCAGTCCCGCCGCGCCCGCCGCGATTGGTAGTATGCCCCGCCAGTCTCTTGTGTGTGTGGGCACGCACTGCATGGCGACAGGGTTGCCTCACCTATTTTGACACTTACAGTACTCAATATTTCGTCCCTTGATCGGAACACTTTTCATATTATAATGATAAACTGATTGCATTTCACAATCTTTTGACTTATTAGTGTATCTTTTTTTTTTTTTTTTTTTTTTGCTTTATTATTGTCATATTATAGAAGATCGCTCATTCTTTTTTACAAACTATGTAGTCTCCTACAGTAAAGTCAAAAGATTAATGAGGGTACTAATCCTGCATAGTTGGCGGTGGGAGGAGAGAGTAGAGAATTTTGGAAGAGTAAAGAGGTCTGTGATTAGCTAAGCATTTAATAAGACCTATATCGCTAGATGCGACTCACGGGATCAAACATAATTTTATAGATACTTTCAAAATTTACTCAGAATTTTTTCTTCGAATATTATACATTTTCCTTTAAAAGGACATGTTTGCATCACTTTATGTCCTTCAGTTTGTTAATAATTTCACTCAATGTAACCATTTGCTATTTTCTCTATCGATGAATTTACCCATGCAAACAAGCTCAGCACGTATCCATTTTAATGTTGTTAAGGTTCTTTAAGTATGTTGTTTTAATATTTCATCACTAATTTTTTTTTTCTTGCAATTCCTTTCCTCACCTGGCTACTTTTCCCTGTTTGAGCCCTTGGCCTTATAGTATCTTGCTTTTCCAACTAGTGTTGTAGCTTAGCTAATAATAATAATAATAATAATAATAATAATAATAATAATAATAAAAATGATGATGATGATTATAATAATAGTAATAATAATAATAATAATAATAATAATAATAATAATAATAATAATTAAATTATTTTTTTTTATCTGTATTTTTGGTAAAAATATA
>NC_090739.1:93199814-93204814 GCF_036898095.1 Palaemon carinicauda | reverse complement strand
TGAAGACAGCCCTCTTCCCCTAACCTCTCTCACTCTCACACGTAACCCAGAGTATTGTTGTTAAAATGGTTCAGTACTTTTAGTGTGTCCTCTCCTAAGTGACTCTGTGTCGTAAACGAAATCGTGTGTCGAAAAGATACGTAAGCCGAAACGGTAATTTTGAATTCATTGTATTAGGGTTAGTGTTAGCATTTTGTAGAGTTTTGTAAACGGCCCTGTAGGAAGGATATATTTTGTAATGTGATCTGGTCATCCATTATTCATTAAGTGTCAGACTTGAATATTGTATTATTCAGATTTAATTTCAAGCTATTGTATAATTTATATTAAATTTTTTTCTTTTCTTAGTCTATGGTTTATTCTAAGTTTAATCTGAGTCTTGTTCAGACTTGATTTTTTTCAGTTACTTATTTTGTTATGTAAATGCTTTTCAAAGTGTTGTAATTTATATAGAATATATTTATCTTTTATAAAGAGTGTATTATTCTAATCATCATTATTTAGAACCAAATTCTGCTTGTAGCCTATTAAAAACCACAGTAAGTTTTGAATATATCTTAATAATACTTAAAAGTAATTACCCAGTTTAGTTTTGAGTGTACTTAAGAGACCATCTGATATTCAGTGTTTTATATAATGCTATCTGGGAGTTATTTAACGGTCTCAGAATTCGTGTATTAATGTTTTAAAGTGTAACAGTTTTAATGTAAAAACAAACAAAATTCGTATATTAATGTTTTAAAGTGTAACAGTTTTAATGTAAAAACAAACAAGTGAGTTTGGAATTCAAGAGGTTGATTAACTTGCCTGTCATAGTATATATATTATTATATGTTTGGTTCCCAGTAACAAGCCATAGTATAATATATGTTTTTTTGGTGCCAGACTACGGAACCATCCACACACACACACACACACACACACATATATATATATATATATATATATATATATATATATATATATATATATATATATATACATATATAAATATATATATATATATATATATATATATATATATATATATATATGTATATATATATACTGTATATATATATATATAGCATACATACATAAATTTATATGTATTCATATATATATATATATATATATATATATATATATATATATATATATATATATATATGTGTGTGTGTGTGTGTGTGTGTGTGCGTGCGTGTGTGTGTGTAGCCTATATTCAGATACATATACAGTATCTTATTATTATTATTATTATTATTATTATTATTATTACTATTATTATCTAAGTTATAACCATAGGTGAAAAAACAAGATGCTATAAGCCCAAGGGCTCTAACAGGGGAAAATACTCCAGTGAGGAAAGGAAATTATGAAATAATTAAAAGATATGAGAAATAATAAACAATTGAAATAAAATATTTTAAAAACAGTAACAACATCAAAACAGATAACTCATATATAAACCATAAAAGTACTTATTTCAGCCTGTTGAACATAATCACATTTGGTGCAAGTTTGAATTTTTTAAGTTCTACCGATTCAACTCCCGATTAAGATGATCATTCCACAACTAGGTCACAGCTGGAATAAAACTTCTAGAATACAGTGTAGTACTGTAATTTGAGCTTCATGGTGGAGAAGGCCTGACTATTAGAATTAACTGTATGCCAAGTATCACGAACAGGATGGAACTGTCCGGGAAGATCGACTGTGAATGTAAAGGATGGTAAGAATTATGAAAAATCTTATGCAACATGCATTGCAATCTAATTGGATCCCGGTGCCGAAGATTGATATCTAGATCAGGAATATGAAATTTGATTGACTTTAAGTTCCTGTCCAGCAAATTAAGATGAGAATCAGCAGCTAAAGACCGGACAGGAGAACAATGCTCGAAACAAAGTAGAATGAAAGAATGAAAACACTTCTTTTGAATAGATTGATCACCAAAAATCTTAAAAGACTTTCTCTATAACCCAATTCTTTTATGCAATTGAAGTAGACACAAACCTAATGTGTTTCTCAAAAATAAATTTGCTGTTGAGAATGATTTTAAAAGTCATACAGAGTTAAAGCGACATTATCAATGCTGAGATTTGGATGTTGAGTTGAGCCACTGTCCTTGACCTACTTACAATCATACCTTGAGTTCTGTTAGGATTCAATTTCATGCCCCATAATTTGCACCATGCACTAATTATAGCTAAATCTCTATTAGGGGATTCAGTATCCCCGGATCTACATTTAGGAGATGGAATTTATGCAAAGAGTGTAGCATCATCTGCATTCGCAACAATCTTGTTTTTTAGGCTAAACCACACGTCATGTGTGTATAGTATGAAAAGTAATGGGCCAAGAACACTACCCTGAGGAACACCAGATATTGCATTCCTTTTACTCATTATGGTACCAATCAACCACAACTCTTTGCGATCTGCTGCTTAAAAAGTCAGCAATAATGCTAAGAAACAACAACAACAACAGCAGCAGCAACAACAACAACAACAACAGCAACAACAACAACAACAATAAATGCATCCGTTGCTAGTCCACTGCAGGACAAAAGCCTCAGACATGTCCTTATTCATGTCAGGGGTTTAGCCAACTGCAGATTGGCGAATGTGGGAGAGTTTTGTCTAGTCTCTCACTGTAAACCAAACTATTATAGCTTTGCTGATCATGGGGATGCACAAACATTTTCACTAAGTTAAAATATCCCCACTCAGAAAGGGATAGAGTACACATACATACATATACACATATACATACATATGTACATACACACGCACATATAGATATATATATATATATATATATATATATATATATATATATATGTATATATATATATATATATATATATATATACACTCACACACACATGTATATATATATATATATATATATATATATATGTACATATATATATATACTGTATATATATATATGTATATATATATATGTACATATATATATATATATATATATATATATATATATATATATATATGTGTGTGTGTGTGTACTTATATATATATATATATATATATATATATATATATATATATATATATATATATATATATATATATATATTTACATGTATAATAGTTTATTCGATATTTTATTCTTATCTCATTTGTGCATTAAAGAGGTGATACCCAGCCTGTATAATGAACTCCTCTTGTGTAGATTTAAAATTTATATGTACTGTAAATTACGTAAGATCTTCGTTGTTAATTTCATTGTATTTATTCATGTTAGTATTTGTAAATTTATGTTATCTTTTTGAATTGACATTTTATTTCACGCATATTCGTTGCAAAGTCTTATGTAACTATTTGAGAGTGTTGTGGGATTCGTGCGAGATATGAGCAAGGGCTTAGGTAATGTTCTTTTATATTTTATGAGGTATTGCGTCCTGTTTGAGACAGAATGCTCTGTAACATTTGCTTTGGAAACTTCTGTACAACATGCTTTAGAAACATCGCGAAGGCATGGCGATAGAATGTTATCTTTTTTTTTCGCGGACAAAGGGTGGGCGGAACTAGCTACCTGAGAGAGCCCTCTGGCGTGGCGTGAGTACAGTGTTCGGAAGACCTATACTTAGCAACTCGGACGCCCTTAGGCAAAGACCCCTACGCTTCCCAAATCCTTTGGAATCTTCTGGAATTATCCAAATCTCCTATATAAGGTAACCACCAGGAATAGACAGACAGACAGAGATAGAGATTAAGCCTTAAGATCGTCTCTCCCCTCTCTCCCTCTCTCGCACGCAGCTCAGAGTATTGTTTTAAAAGTGTTCAGTACGAATATCTTGTCCTCGCCTGAATGACATTTTGATTTAAATGGTAGGAGAGTATTACAAATGAAACTATAAGAGAGATTACTCAAGTGCCCTATGTGGATAAGATAATGGTGAGGGGCAGATGGAGATGGTTTGGTCATGCTCTTCGCACTCCCCAAGAGAGATTATTTCACCAAACTTTCAGTTGTGTTCCACAAGGCACTAGAAGAGTTGGAAGACCAAGACATACATGGCTGATGTCTATGAAGCGTGAAGTAGGAGAAGATGAATGGAGAAGTATTGATTCAAAAGCTCAAGATAGAGACGACTGGTGAAATCTAACTGAGGCCCTTTGCGTCAATAGGCGTAAGAGGAGATGATGATGATGATGATGATATCGAATGCGTTTATATCAAGGAACGCCGACACGAGAGCAGTTATTGTGTTCTTTTCCTGCAAACGATATGATAAAATCTATTAAGATCCATTAAAACAGAAATTGCATGAAATTTGCCTGTTATGGCTCTGCAGATACTGGTTCAAAGGTAATTACTCATTTATAGCCATAAAACAAGTTCAATTATTTTCATTTACATCTATAGATTATGTTTTCGTACCAAGAAAAGTTCATTTTTTCTTATGTTTCAATTTGACCAGTGTTACTAAAAGTAAATGCTGAGATTATTTCCTCCATGGTACTCTATCCGATAGATCTCTATTTCAATGTTAGGTTCTGCAGTGGTCCCGGTCCCTCTTCTGCCTTGCCGTAGAATGCTCACAATACTCGGTTTTTATCATTGTAAATCCAGCATCCTCTATCAATACAAGTGGACGATATATCTTCTCTTTCCTTGATTAATCCCTATACATTTCCCTTCTCTTCACTATTTATAGACTTACGCAGCATACGTAATTATATTGATTGTAAGCTGTATATATCTGTGCCTGAAAACGGTTTATTTATATATAACGCAGTTTAGACATCTTCGTCCCATCTATATCCCTATATACGTATAGATTATACTTTTCGTCCCATCTCTATCCCTATACCCGTATACATTTTACCTTGGTGCGTGAATATATTAACAAACTCTTGTGCAATGAGATAACATTAAGAGTTTCTTTGGTCACAAATGTCATAAACTTTATTGCCCGATATCAAAGATTGCTTTTACTATAAACACTGTGACGGTGGTCGTAAAGTCTATGAAGTTTTAAAACATACTAC
>NC_090739.1:93174814-93189814 GCF_036898095.1 Palaemon carinicauda | reverse complement strand
GAGACAGAATCCGTAGACTCAGAAGAGGACAATAAAAATCCCGAAAGATCAGGTGATGACTCGGGGCAACATTGTGTTTCGGGCGACCCAAACAGTGTTGTAATGTTCAGCTTAGATATACCTGACTGTGCCACTTCAGCCTCGAGCTCTGACCGGTATTTTAATCCACCATCAAAATGTAGGAAAGGGTTTGTATTCTGAGGTGACTCAGGAATGGAGGATGGTTCCCTCTCTATAATATTCATCTGGTTAGTGAGACGAGGTCTCCACTCCAGGACTCGAGACTGAACTAAAGGTAGGTCAAGAACAGGACCTTTTGACCTAGTCTATGGGGGACTAAATCCACTAGAGGCAGGATCCATAGGCGACAGTCGGTCGTCACAATCGGGTGGCAAAAAGCCGAGAAAGTAATTATCAGGATGAATAGACACTGCCGATTCAGAAACAGTGCTTTCTAAAGTAGCAGGTCTTGACCAATCTGGATTGGAACTCTTGGAACCAACAGAAGGTAGTTCCTATAATGGAATACTGGATACTTCCCAGAATTCCCAACTCCCCGGAGGATGAACGATACCTTCCTCTCGGAAAGAAGAAGCTAAGAACTGGGGCGTTGGCAATTCAGGAACAGGACAGTGAACCACCGACTCAAGAGACAAAATAGGGGTTTTAGCCATTTCAGTGGGGCTGTTCTCTCACAGTTGGAGGACCAAATGATCTCGAAACAATTCAGGCTTTAATACAGGAGTCTCATCACAATTTTCCGGAGGATATAACCAAGCATCCAGTGCTTTCTTTCTCTCGTAAGTCCTAGCTGGCTTAAGAATGGGCTTAGGCTGAGTAGTAGCTCTAGTAGGATGGTGACTTTTACTCTGTCGTCGAGACTTGATACAATCTCGAGACAGAAGGTAGGACGCCACTACTGCAGCCACCCCATAGGAGTCGCCATCACTACTAGAACTAGAACTCTCAGAGACTTCAGAAGAAACAGGACTGTCATCCATGAGTTCTGGACTATTCAGAGTCTCTGTAACAGGATCAGGACCCTTTGGATACCAGAGAAAGTGCCTCCTAAGATAAACTGGAGGTTCAAACCAGGCCTTTAACTGGATATGGTGAGCTTTTACCAGTTCACCATCAGGCAGTCTCTGCAGCTCATAGGTGACCTTATTCTCGTGTACCTTAGTAACACGGAATACCCCCTCAAACCTAGGGATGAGCTTGTTCGTCAGAAGGTGTCCCAACAGGTGCACCTTCTTAAGCACCAGAGAACCCTCTTTAAACGGTTTGTACCGAGGATGTCCTTCAGCCCATGGGTCTCTCGTTTCTGCTGATAGCAACGGGATACTATCAACATCGTGAGCACCCTTCAGTATGTTCTCAGCTGGAGTACAGCCAATCTCAGTGTGGTGGGAATGGTTGTAGCTGAGAACTGCTCGGGATAAGAACTGGTCCCATTTCCGAGATTCCCCAGAAATCACCCTCAGTAACTCACCAATGGTACGATTCACTCGCTCCACTGCACTGTTACTAGAGGCTTTATACGGAGTTGTTTTCACATGTACAACATTATACCGCTCCAACAACTCAGTAAATTCCTGGGAAATAAACTCAGGGCCGTTATCAGTCAATATCCGCACTGGAACACGAGGAATAACAGGAAAAACTCGGTCTTCAAGCGCCTGGCATGTCGTACTGCTCTTCTTATTCCTTATGGGTACTGCCGTCACCCACTTGGAATAATGGTCGACTACCATCAGACCCCCAATAAAACCAGTACTGGTTGTTGGGAGACTCACAAGATCCATAGCAACCAATTCAAAGGGAGAAGAGGTCACTATTTTCAAGGTCAGAGGGGCAACCACCTCCCTTGAGACCTTAAAAGTCTGACATTCCCAACACGTCCGGCACATATCTCTGATTACATTAATCAAAGATCTGTGCCAGACGAGTCGACGGAGCAATGCAATAATTTTTCCGATCCACCAGTGAGCATTCTGGAGGTGTGTCTCGGCAACTAGGTCAATCAGAACATTGAAAGTGACTACTGGGACTACTGAGCCGTCTGGGTTCCGCTTCACTAGCAAACCCTGGTGAACTTCCAGGTTCGACCAACATCTCCTATAGGGTAGACAGGAGCGTGGAACTCGAGATGCAGGAACCCCAGAGTAGATCATCTTAATGACAGATTGAATCTGTCGATGATCTCCTTGGATCTTGGACACCTGACTAAAGGACAGAAGAGCATTTCCTGGAGAACACTCCACGATCAGATTCAGGATCAGTTACCTTCATAACAGTGGTCTCAGTATGCAGGGAGGAGACTGAGAGTACCTTGGGAGACAACTGAAGAACAGTAGTGTGGTCATACACCAACTGTTCTCGGGGTGAATCCAGTGTCAGGTAGGCTGCGTCTAGTATATTCCTACCGAGAACAAAAAAGTTAATGTCTTTGGCAGCTACCACCGCATAGTTAAACAGCGGTAGCCTCCACCCAGAAGGACACTTCACCTCTAACTGGACTTAGCCTAGAATGCTGGTGCAGAAACCAGTCAACCCCTCTAGCTGTTCTCCTGACAGTACCTGGTACTCTATGCCAAGTTGGCTCAGTACAGACTCACTTACTAGACAAACCTGTGCTCCTGTATCAACAAGAGCACAATATAAGGTCTCCTGCATCATTACTATACCTACTGCCGAGTGTTGAGACACATGGGTACAACTGGACTGACGAGATGCCTTTTCTGTCACGTACTGGATTACAGGACAATCCTCCGGCGCTTCCTGATCATCAGTGATCAAGCCCTCAGCGTCAGGAACACGAGATTTTACCTCCGCCTTATGGCCCAGAATCACGTCAGTTGGAGGGACGTAATTGCGGAGCTCGATCAGAGGATTAAAATGCACTCCAGACAGACACTGAAGATGCACACACTGAGGCTCAGTCACGGATGGATCACGATAGACTACAGGACAAGTGGGACCCCAATGGACCCAGATTTCCAGGTTCAATAACTTTGATGCTGCCAATAGCAACTCCAGAGCTGGGACCGTACCTGGAAATCTCATTGCCTTGATCCTGTTCCTGCTGGTCTTGTCCAGTTTGAAGCCTAGTCGACCGGCGTCTTTCAGAAACTGCTGAACTAAGGCATCCCGGAGCTTGGCTCCCTTCAGCGGAGAGTCGGGTGCGACACCTGACCCTTCTGTCCAGCAGTTCACGACTAGCTCCAAGGATTCGATGAGAGAATCTGGACCACCAAGCACCTCCTTATACAAGGCCAGTCCAGTAGGCAACTTGGGAGTGCTAGGTTCAGTAGCAAACAGACAGTCAGTTAATGTGGGCCAGCGGGATAACCAGTCAGCGGCGGCATTCTGATCTCCTGGACAGTGATTAACAATAAAGTTAAATTCGGACAGGTCCTCCAGTGTCCGTGCTAGACGACTGTCCACCATCTTCATGTCATGAATGTACATCAGGGGACGGTGATCAGAATGGATCACGAAGAACTGACCATAAAGGAAGGCCCTGAAGGTTTTCACTCCCCATCGCAGAGCAGCCAACTCACGTTCAATGGTAGAGTAACGGGTCTCGCAGTCAAAGAAAGTCATAGAGTCGTACGCTATAACCCGACGCTCCCCTGGATGCTCCAAGGACTCCTGGCACAGACAAGCACCAGCACCTTCACCCGAAGCGTCAACAAACAACTCCAAGGGTTTAGCATCAGCAGAGTAGTCAGGGTATGACAACATAATGTCCTCTTTGATCAGTTCCTTCAAGCGCACAAAGGCACTGTCCATTTCTGCAGTCCACTTCAGTTTCCTAGTTCCTTGAGATTTTCGTCCTCCAGTCTTCGCAGATAATGGTTTGGCTATCTGTGAGCACATGGGGATAAACTTCCGTTGGAAGTTGACCAATCCCAGGAATCTCCGTAGCTCACGCACAGTGGCCGGTTTAGGGAAGTCTTCCACTTTCTGGATGTATTTTGGTAGCTTACACATACCAGAACGTCCAACCAGATGACCAAGATACTGGACCTCGGCTTGAACCCAAGAACACTTCCCGAGTTTTATCTTGAGTCCGTGCTTCTGGAGAGTAGCTAAAACTAGTTCTACCAGTCTCAGGTGTTCCTTGAAAGAAGACCCAAGTATCAATATGTCGTCAATGTAGACAACCACCTTGGCTTTCGGGAACTCTTGGAGAATACTCTGCATTTCTCTCTGGAACACTGCAGGTGCATTTTTCAGTCCAAACGATAAGCGTCTGAACTGCCAATGTCCAAAAGCGGTAGAGAAAGCCGTGTAATCCTTACTGTCCTCTGCCAACTGTAACTGGTAGTATCCACAAACCAGGTCAAGGGCTGTAAAGTATTTGACTCCTTGAAGTCCAAATACGGAATCGGCCATGTTAGGCATCGGGAACTTATCAGAGACAGTCACTTTATTCAGTCTATGGTAGTCCACACACAACCGTATACTATTGTTCTTTTTTCGGACTGGAAAAATTGGTGAAGACCAAGGAGAGATGCTGGGTTCAATAATACCCAGTTCATGCAACTCATTGCACTGTTCCTCGATGGTGTCAGCAACGGGTTTGGCAAACCGTCAAACTCTCTGATAAATGGGCGTCTCGTCATACAGGTGGATGCGTATTGGTGTGCTTGAGCACTCTCCCATAACATCATCATCAGTACTGATAACTGGAAGATGACGTCGAAGCATTTGACAAAACTGGTCCTTCTGAGAAGAGTCCAGTTCGTCGGAGATAGACAGATTGTCTATCTCTTCCAATATGCTTGGTTCAGGAGTCAGGTCACACTCCTGTGCTATCAGGCAGGATAGAGGAGCATCCACCATTGCCAAGGTGAACACCTTTCCCAAGAGATTGCCCTTCTTGATCTTGGCAGTTTCTTCAGATGAACCCTTGACTAAAACTGAGGCTTTCCTGTCTTTCAGTTCAAGGATGCCAGGGATTGCTGTAACTTTCCTTGACAGACCAGGGGTTATGATGTCGCCATCATAATACATTTCCGGCCAACAGTTGGTCGGACAAGCAGGGCACCTAAAAGACGTGTCAAGTCCCTTAGGCAAGTCAACAACAACTGGAACAAGTACTGGCTCAATACTGACAATCCTCATTGAATCGGCTGCGTGGACCTCAAGTGCGTAAAGCACTTGCTGACAACAGGCTCCACGTATCGGGACATAATACTCCCAAAGAGGCTCTTGGGGAGTACTGCCAACGCTCAGCCGATTTCGGGCTCCGTCAACTATCACCCCATTTGCTCTCAAGAACTGGTAACCAAGCACTACGTGCTCAGCCATAGTCCCTGAAGGCACTACATGGAACACACCCGGGGCGAATGTCATTCCATGCAGTATAGGGGTCAACAGTACAGTACCTAGGGTCTTAGGTCCTGTTTCCCCTAAACCCTTCAGACCAATGGTGTTGGGTACCATCTGCAGCTGGTATTCCTGTACTACTCTCGATGACAGGAGGTTGACCTCAGCTCCGGAGTCAATGAGAGCATCCAACGCTCCCGATGGAAACTCAGACATGGTCACTGGGACAACCATGAGTGGTACAGGAGCCAACTGCCCCAGGTTAACCCTACGAAGGGTTTTCAATACCGCCTCAGCTTCTGCTTTCTCCCTGGAAGAGTCAGTTGGAGAAGCTCTGGACTGTGTCGAGGACAGGTTATCACAGGCCAATCCTGAAAGAGCCATTGGAGGTGCAATGACTTCTTCAGGTTGAGGGGTAACCTTGGAAATCGAGATTTCCGAGGCTGCCGCCGGAATACTAGGAGCATGCACCCTAGCACTCACACCCTCCTTCGATGTAGCCCCATCTTCTACATCGAAGGCCTGGTGTTTAAAGCCCTATGATACTCCTCAGTTCTTGACTTCCTGGGCTTTGCCTTCTTGCTCCTCTTCTTCTTCTTCCCCACAGTCCGAGATGGAGCACTGGACTCGCTCCCACTTCGGGTCTCCCGGCTACTGGTTGATCCAGAGTAGAACGACGGGGTCGGAGTAGCATTCACCGATACTGCTCTCCACCTTGAAGGAGTCTGGACAGAGGTAGTCTCCCTCCCAGGGCTGCGGGCATTAGCTGGGTTCTGGACAGGTGATCTGTTTATAACCGGAGCCTGTCGTCCACACTGTGCCACATGATGGTTGGACGAGCCACAACGTAGGCAGAGGTTGAGGCGTCTGCGACACTCGTCCACAAAGTGCCCTGGTTTTCGGCACCAGGCACAGTACCTCCTCTGGAACTGAAGAGATCTATCCGGGGTACGCGATGGTGGCAGGCGCACTTTCACAGGTGCAGGTTTAGGGACAGGTCGAGGAGGAGTGCGTAAATACGCTCTGTCAGGTCCAGGTGAACGGCTGGGAGCAGCCATGGCAACCCTGTCGGCATACGAGCCGTGCCATGACTGTCCCACACGACTGATGGCCAAATCCTCTGCCTTCTGGCTTCGCTGACGGGATGCCTCGTCGAGAACACTCAACAGGTGTAAAACATCCTGCCAAGTGGCCTGATGGCCAGCGGAGACATTAATGGTGGCCAGAGACTGTTCCAGCCAACTCGCAGCTCGGCTCGGAACAGTTCTTAGGAGCTTTCGCCTAAGCTCCCTCCGGTCCAAACTACGGCGAGGATAGGCAGACTTGTACAGGGAGGCTAACCGGACAGCGTAGATTTTCAGCAGTTCGCCCTCGCCACAGGTGGCACTGCTGAACCGGGCCTTTCTACCAGCATCACGACTCTCTCGGGCTTCACGGCACCCGTCAAGGAGGCGTTCCTTCATGACGGGGTATGAGATCTCGGGACCACCCATGGCCGAGAAGGCCTCATGGATTTCTCCCTTCAGAAATCTTCCAAGGTCAACAGTCCACCGGCCAGAGCTTCCCGCGGTATACTTACTTGCACAGTAGGCCTCGAAATCTCTCAGGAATCGGGCAAAACTCTGGCCAGTTTCCAGCTGGAAGATTCAAGGCTTGGGGTTCCTCCTGGAGTCAAGGACCTTGATAAGATCAGACAGATTGCGTTCTGTCTGGAGGGACTGGACATGGTCGGTGGAGACAGTGTCTTCTGAGCTGACACTGAGACAGGAGCTGGAAGTGTCACTACAAGAATCTTCACCGGTAGACTCCTGTGATGAAGATGTCATTTCGGGTATGGCTGGTCTGGCTCTTTCCTTGGCCTGGCATCTCCACTTTGGGATAAACCCTGTCTGGGCGAGAACTGCCTCAGTGGTAGCTGCTGGAGCTTTCTCTGGCCTACTGGATTCGGCCGGGTTATCCAAGAACTGCTCCCCCAGTCCACTGGAGGCAGGCTCTGTTGGACTAACAGAGTTAGTTGCCAGAACAGGCGAGGAAGCAAGCGGTCTACCTAGAGCAGGAGACTCCCAGAAGCCTGGTACAGGGGGTATTAACGGTGTGAACCCTGAAGGGGGCTGGAGACCTCCAATCAGTGGCTATGCTCCAGTCACTGGAATTGCCAGACCATTGTAATTTGGCCAAGCAGGGGACGTAGATGGAGCACTGGTGGTGACTGTGGTTGTGACCCCAGTGGCAACGTGGCACGTTGGTGACGGCTCAACAGTCTTCAGGGCCGCCACTTGAAGTGTCAGGGACTTGACCTGAGTTGCCAGGTCACTGACAATCTGGACCAGACTTGCCACATCCCGGCTCAGGCTCTTCTTAGCCTTTCGGCGTTTACTGGATGATGCCATCTCTAAAGGTTGGTGTTTCCCAGGTCTGGGCACCAAAAATTATGTATTGGTTTGCGGACTGTGACCAGAGGTAGCACCCGAACTGCCTATTGTCCGAATGCCGACCACAACCCGACGTTCACTACACAAAAAATATAGAACGTTGGAATACCCCCAAAAAAAACCTAAGTAACAGGTCAAGAGAACGGAGCTCTGGGCACCACCCCTTGATTTATACTGGGCAAGGGGACCCAGCTAGAATCTTGCTTTTTATCATACCTTTCATTGGGCTAGCTGGCTTATAAATAAAGGTATAAGAACATTAGGTGAAAGGGAACATTATAATTAAGAAACACACTGTGGGAGGAAAGAATTATGACAAATTACTGTACTTAAGAGATCTTAAAAAACAGTGGCTGGGGAAAAGAAACCGTGGTGAGAGGTTCTGAAATGAAATGCTGTATACATAAAACAGGTAAAAAAATATTTATTAGAAAATTAAACTATTAAGAATACATTAATATATCAGTTAAGATAGTCAAAGGCAAAATTAATATCCATTTTGCATATTGTACCAGCAAGAGAAAGAATACTAGCTACATGCAAGATATACCACTACAGTTACAAAAACGGAACATTAAAATCCTAACAAAACATGACTGCAGAACCCTCAATGCCCAAATTCTTTACTGAAAACTTCCCCAATGTTAATAATCAATGGCCTTAATATTCACCAATCATGCTCTGCCGTCAAATCTGCTTTTAAGAACGGCAGCTAAAACTGAAGAATGGCATGCCAAAATACAGCAGAGGGCCATTGTCTGTCTTCCCTCATTACTTACAATCACATCACACAATTAATTCTTACACTAAAGTTTCTGTAAGCTTTCAGAAGTGTTGACATCACATTGATGGGAAAGTATGAAAAATATTGCACTTTACTTCATACAACACCTCAATACAGTTTTTCCCTTGATCGCAGGACTCTAACATACCATAATTTAATTCTTGTCCCTCATCTCACTCATATCATGAATATGGAAAACTCCGTCACCATAAACCTTTTTTTATTTTCAGCAGGAGTCTCAGATCTCCAATCGGCAGGATTCCCTGTAATCCCAATCTCTTTTCCAAGTTAGTCCTTATCAGTCTGATGATGAAGGTATCCATGAATCATTGCAGACCTTCAGTTATAACAGTTAAACAGACCACTACACACTAGCAACAGGCACTACTCAAATCTCTCTAGAGAATACCCTAATTCTCTCTCCCTTACACTCCCTACTGAGTGTAGGGGGCTGCTGTCAATACCTTGATTATGTATCTATCAATACCTGGAAATAAGATAATAACAAATACAAGCATTTTTTTATATGGGCACAGAGGGATATATATATATATATATATATATATATATATATATATATATATATATATATATATATATATATATATATATACGGGTATACAAAAATGACTGTTTTATACAATACAAATCCACTAAGCTTTCATAGATACAAACATATTTTATTTCAACATCTACATAAGAGGAGCTCATTTTATGGGCTGGGTTTCATCTCTTCAATATACAAATGATATATGAACAAAATCATGAATAAACTATTGTATCTACTCTACACTAGACCAGCTTCCTAAGATAGCTCCCCCCAAAAAGATTATTTATTCCAGGTTTGAATCCATCAATTCAACCTGAGATAAATATTCTACAACCTCGTTATCTTTACCTGATATGTGTTTCACATTAATACAATACAATTGCAAACAAAAGGACCACTTAGTAAACCTATGAAAGTTAAAGGATTAGGATCGGAATAAGCTGAAATCTGTTCATTTTGTGGTTGATTTACATCGACCTTGAACTTTTTTATCCCTGTGACTAAGGCTAGTAGTTCCTTTTCAATTGTCAAGTAGGCTCGCTGATGTTTCTCTAGCTTTGACGACATGAAACAAACAGGATGAAAAATTACTTCCTCGTCTTCTTGCAATAGGACAGCTCCAATCCCGTTATCCGACGCATCCACTTGGGTAAGGAATTTCTTGTTGAAATCAGGAGCTTGCAATATCAGTTTCGAAGTTAATATGGCCTTTATCCTGTCAAAGGATTTATGGCACTCGCTGGTCTATAAAGATTTTCTCTTGAGTCTAGTCAAATCTGTCTAGAGATCGAGTACAGCCGAAAAGTTCAGGCCAAAACGTCGGTAGAATGCTGCCATCCCGAAAAAGCCTTTTAATTGTTTCCTCGTTGTGGGGATTGATGCTTTCCTTACTCCTTTGTCGTTTGCGGCTGCTGTAATGCTTCGTCCTCTTCATACTTCAAATCCTAAGTACAGTTGCTTTTCCAAATTCGCTATTCTCCAGGTTAATCGAAAGGTATACTCCTCGCAGATTTTGAAATGCCTTCTTCAGGATGAGATGTTCTTCCCAGGTCGATGAATATACCATAATATCGTCAAGATGTACGCCTACTCATTCTATCTATCCTAGAGGGTTATCCATCACTTATTGAAAAGTAGTGGGGGCATTCATTAGACCAAAGGGCATGATGGTGTATTGATATAATCCAAACGAAGTTATAAAAGCTGATAACAATTTTGCGTTGCTGTCCAATGGAATTTGATAATAACCTTTTAACAAGTCGATCTTGGAGATGAACATTGCTTGTCCAATATTGTCGAGTAGTTGGTTGATGAGTGGCAATGGATAATTATCGGCCACACTGATCGAGTTTAACTTTCGGTAGTCCGTACACATGCTAAAAGTTCAGTGCAGTTTTCTCCCGAGCAAAAATTGAGAACTGTAGGGGCTAGAACTTTGTTCGGCTAATCCGTTTTGTAACAAATGGTTCTTTCTTTTCTCATGACTTCTCTGTGATACGGCGACAGTCGATTGGCGCGTAGTTTGAATGGTCTTTCCGTTGTTTTGAGGTGCATCTCATGCTTCGTCGGGTTGATACGTTTCGGGATGTCTAAGACAATTTTAATCAAAACTTCTAATTAATCGGCGTAATTCCTCTTGTTGTTCTTGGTCCAAGTAAGTTAATTGCTCTTCCAAATTCCGAATGATAGAAAAATTATTCACTTTGCTTGCTGCCCCTACCTCATATCCGTCGTTGTCTTCCGTTTATGGTATGGTATGCTCTATACATACTTGTGAAGCTTCGGTCTAGTTTTAGCTCAAGTAGGGTTTCAGTAGGTTGACGTGTACTCTACTTTGATTTTTCCTTCGTCCTGAGGTTTCGACAATGTAGGTCAAGTCACTGATCTTCTCGAAAATCTTGAATGGTCCTTGAAACTTCTTGTGGAGTGGGAATCTCCTTATCTGCAAGAAAACTACTACCTGTTGTCCTATCAAAAACTGTCTGTCCTTACTTTTCATATTGAACTTTTTCTTCATTTTTCCTTGACTCATCTTCAGGTATTCTAGAGAAAATTTCCTTATCTCGCCGATCCTTTTCCTCAAATTCTTGATATATTCTCCATCCGTTTCTTCTCGATCCTTCCATTTTTCTGCTAACATTTTAATCGGTCCTCGTACTTCTCGTCGAAATACCATTTCATTCGGGTTACATCACATGCTTTCTTGATAAGCATTACGTACCTCAAATAACATCAGCGGTAGTCCGATGTCCCATTCATTCATCGTTTCGTTGCAAAACTTCGTTAAAATACTTTTTATTGTTTGACGAAACCTCTCTAAAGCACCTTGGGTCTCCGAATGATGAGCAGTTGATAGTTGTCATTTCACATACAACAGTTTCATTACGTCCTGAAATAATTTTGACTTGAAATTCGTTCCTCGGACACTTTGAACGATTTTTGGCATACCATGCTTAGTGAAAAAGTCTAGTAACTTCTCGGTTATTATCTTCGCACTGATGGTCCTGGCAGGTATGGCTTCTGGGTATCTTGTTACTTGACACATCAAGGTTAACATATATTCGTGACCATTTTTTATCCTTGGTAAAGGTCCTACAATGTCAATTATTACCTTGTTCAAGGGTTCTCCTTGCACTTCTACCGAGTGTAAGGGAGCTTTGTTAATGCCCTCGTTCAGTTTTCCATGACATGACATGCACGGCAAAAGTCACTCATGTCGCGAAGCATGCCAGACCACAAAAAGTATTTCATTATCTTCTCCGCGACGGCGTTCACCTGTCTTCTCAACGGTGCGGGAATTAATATCTGCTGATATAGCAGCCATTCGGCATTTCCAGGGATATCGGTGGATCTATGCTTCCTCATAAGCACTCCATCCTTAAGCTGTCTTAGACTACTGTGCCTGTGTCTCGTCTACCACAGGGTATGATAACTCTGTTAAAGTTGCCTCCATCCGTTGTAATCCTATCAGCCTTTTCCTACTCACTTGTCCTACTTTCAATGTTGAATTTTCTATTTCTTCCAAGTCCATTTGTTCCTTATTCTCTTTTCCGCTGGTCTGTCGTTCCTCTTTGTTCGGGCATAGTTGGGAGTTCTCTTCTTGCATATCATCAATGGAATCCTCTTCCTTGGAAAACAAATGATGCAAATTCATTGCTCCTTCGATTTCTTTTTCTTCTTCAGCAGCCACTTTCTTCTTCATACTCTAAGTTGTAACACAACTAGGATATTGATACGGGTAATCTTTCTCGAGTTCAACCGTAGGACTATACTCCAGAGGTTTCTATGTTACAGTAGGATAAAGCACAAACGGTGCTCCACTAACCTCATTGCCCAGCATTACTCCTTCAACCACCGATGAATCCTTTATCACAAAGTCAAAACTACTTGTCACCAACTTGCATGACAGTTTTCAAAGGGGAATAGGGGTAATCTCCTCACCTCCTTTTTCCTTCAAAATAACTGAGTCCCCTGTGAGAGACTGTTCCACCAACGGATGTATATCTCTTACTACCACACTATGCTTACATCCTGACCTAGGTTCGCTCACTACCGTCTATTGTTGCTAACATACCTTCATAAATATATGGTTTAAAGGCATCCACGCTGTTTGGGTTCATCCTGAACACCGTGTAAATGTAAGCTGGTTTATTTTCCCATCCGACCTTTCCCGATTGCTTATTAGTGTTCGCATTCTGTGAAATCAAATTATCCTTAATCCCTTGGGTGACTGCTTGTGGTTGGTTTGACCAACATTTCTTTCTGATATGGCCATTCTTCCTACACTTAAAACAGACAATATCAACCTTCTGCCTGTACTTCACCATACTTGAAGGAAGACAATTCGACGTTTGTTGCTGTGGTACTATCACTTTATGCTTAGGGACAGTACCAGTGCTACTTCCATTGTAACTGTTGAACTTGTTCCCGCAGTTATTTCCGAACTGGTTTCCAATATTCGGTGAATGCTTGACACTAGGTCGGAACTACGGTTGAGACTTCGTGACCGAGGAGTGTTTACGACTGATAATACTGTAATCTTCCCCCAGCGAATCAGCTTTATCAACTTTCTTTACCTGTCTCTCTCTCTCAAAGATGTTCGAATGTGTTCAGGAATTTCTCGTAGTTACTGCTCTAGTATTATTAATTCTACTAAATCAGCCTTCTCCTTTACGTTAGCAGCCTCTGACCATCTATTAAATCATAGTCGTACATAGTCGTACCTTAGAAGCGTAATCCAGGGAAGTAATTTTCTCGTCCTTTTTTAAACTTCGGAACCTTTCATTTTAATATTCAGGGGTCATCTGATACACTTGCAGCACACTCCTCTTCACTTCTTCATACTCCATCCTCTGATCCCAAGATAACGATAAGTAAGCAATGCGGCCCTTCCAAAAGAGCACACTATGCAATAACACTCTACGACTGTTTCAAACTGATCGAAGAACTCATCTGGAGACTCTTCTGTGAACCTTGGAATTAACCTCTATGCTTCCAACACATTAAACACTGTATCGTACTTAGCAGGGGCCATCTCGGTTTGCTGGGTCAACTGGACACAGGCATGCAACAATTCCAACTTCTGCACATACCTCGCCTCTTCCACCTTTTTTTCTTCCTGTCTTCTCTCTTTTTATTCTGGTTTTCTTTCTTTTGCTTCCTGTCTTTCAATTTGCTTTGCATCCATCTCTCTCGCATGTCTTGCTATCCCCCGGGCTTCTTCTCTTTCTTTTTCTTCCATTTCCTTGTACTTTGCCATCATCTTCAACTTTGTGAAATTCCCCTCTGCTGCAATTCGGCAAATCTCAGCCTCAACATCCTTATCTCCCTCCATGCCTTCAGTGTGAGGATCATCCGGTCTTTGTTTCACCAAAAATTCTTCCTTAGCTTCTTCCAACTGTTCACTAGCTTCCACAATAATATCGTCCAACAACTTTCCCGAATATCAAAGCATCTAAGGCTAGACACTTGATTTAGGCCTTAATCATCCCACTCGTTGCATGGCCACCACATGCCATTAAGATAGAGAGCCACTGAGCTTTAGTTACGTTAGTTTCTGACAATCCCTGAACACTTGGGTTATTCAAAAACTCTTGGATACTAAATTGTTCCATCTTGTAATTTTACAATAATTAATGCTTCTCCCCAAAAAATATACTAACAAAGCTCAAAATCCTATCAACACTGTACTATTCAAAAACCTTTAATCAAAACACGGCCCTGTCATCACCAATATATAAAACAGACTCGCTCAATCCCGAGGCATGGGCACCAATATATTTTATATGAGGATAGCTCCCTGGTCTGGGAATATTATTATACTATGGCTCGTGACTGGGAACCAAACATATAATATTATATACTACGACTGGCAAGTTAATCAACCTCTCGAATTCCGAACTCCCTTGTTTGCTTTTACAATAAATTTGTTATACTTTAAAACAATACACGAATTCTGAGACCGTTAAATAACTCCGAGATAGAAATATATAAAACATTGAATATCCAAAGGTTTTTCAAGTACACACAAAACTAAACTGTGTAATTAGTCGTAAGTATTATCAAGATGTATTTAAAACTTACTGTGGTTCTAAATAAGGATGATTGGAATGATGCACTCTTTACAAAAATTAATATATTCTAGATAAATTACAATACTTTAAAAAAAATTTGAATAATAAAATAAGTCATTGGAAAAAAGTTAAAACTGAACAAAACTTGAATTGATACAAAAAATATTACAAATTGAAAATTATATATGATCTTGCCTTGAATTATTGTACCTGAATAAACCTTCGACTAAGAAAAGAAATAATGCAATGTAAATTATACAAAAGCTTGAAATTAAGTCTAACTAAAACAACATTCAAGTTTGACACTTAATGGATAATAGACAA
>NC_090739.1:93152314-93172314 GCF_036898095.1 Palaemon carinicauda | reverse complement strand
TAGCGTAAGAGACCTTTCAATATTCAGTGTTCATATATATTGCTGTCTGGGAGTTATGCAATATTCTCAGAGCTCGGGTATTATTTTTCAATTGTAACAGACTTATGTATTATAAACAGGTGAGTTTTTGAGCTTGAGAGGTCATGTAATTCACCAGCTGTAATATATATTTTTGGTGCCCAGACCCTTGGAATCGAGCAAGTCTGTTTTAAATATTGGTGATAACAGATCTGTGTTTTGATTGAAGGTTTGAACAGCTTAGTGTTGATAGGATTCTTTTTATTGTTAGAATATATCTTTTGGAGAGGTGTATTTTTTTTGTGCATTACAATATGGCACAACTGAATGTCCGAGAGTTTTTGATAAACCCAATTGTTCAGAAATTATCAGAAGCTAATGTAACTGCAGCTCAGTGGCTCTATTTTAATGGCATGTGGTGACCAGGCAACGACTGGAATAATTTAAGCTCATATTAAGTATCTAGCCTTAGAAGCATTGATAAACTTAGGGAAGTTGTCGGAAGAAGATATTAAAGCAGCTCGCGAACTTTAAGAGAATGCTGAAGCAGAATGTGTAGCAGAATTTGTCTATTTCCCTCGCATGTTTTGCAATTTCTCGGGGCTTTTCTACCTAGGGGGGCATGTGTCCAAGTGGGTCCACTGTGGGCGCTACTACATTCCTTTCTGTCTTCATTCCTTCAGTTTGTGGGTCAACTGGTCCATGCTTCGCTACAAATTCTGCTTCAGCATTCTCTAAAAGTTCACGAGCTTGCTATACATCTCTTAAATACACAAATGAAATACATGAATAAAATATTTACACTTATACATGGTCAGCTTCATAAGAATATATATATATATGTATATATATATATATATATATATATATTTATATATATATATATATATATATACGGTGATGCCTCAGGATACGAAAGTAATCCGTTCAGGATACGGTTTCGTATCCTGATTTTTTCGTATCCTGAATCGCGTTTTACATGTAAATAGCCTAATCCGTTCCAAGCCTTACGAGAAGACACCTTTTCTTCCATAAACACGCTAAACTGTAGTAATAAACATGCAATGCAGCCATTTCTATCATTCAATAATTAACCCAACCGTTAAAAACAGCCTAATCCATTCCAGAAACCACTATGAGACTATTCAATAATGTAGTTATAGCCTAGTTATCCCCCCCCCCAAGCCCTAAGAAAACGGTCCGTTTTCTTTATTACTGTATAAAAGTTACGGTACTGTATGTAAAGCATTTGGATCAGTGAAAGTGTATTGTTACCTGTACGTACACCTAAATTAAGGATTGATACTCTGAAAAAAAGGTTACAGTTAATTAGTGTAACAAAAAAGTTGAAACTTACCTTTTGATTGAGACGATGTCCGATAGCGAAGTCGCGGCAGAGGAGGATGGCATAAGGCAGAAAACGTAACAAGTGACAGTCTACGTACAGTAATTTACACACTTAACACATTAACACTTAAACTTTACGAAATAAAAAAATGGCAGAAATAATTAACACTTAACATTACGTATGGAAAACTATAAAATGGAAGAAAAAATTACTTTAACACTTAACGGTAAAATAAAACTTAAAATTTTTCTTTTGGCTTTTTTATAACTTTACGCTTTTCATATTTTCTAAATCTCTTCTACTTCTTTATCACTTTCTTTTTTCTGTTTCTTTTCTTTACTTTCACCTTCTAATTCTTCATCCCTTCCGTTTTTCTGTTTCTTTTCTTCACTTTCACCTTCGTCTTGGCCTACTAATACCGCTGGCCTCTTTAATAAGAAACTATCCATTGAAGCTTGTTTCTGCCTACTTTTCAACACATTTCTAAAATGCGTTAGGCAAACGTCATTGCAGTGTTGAAGCGCACGGTTGGTATAAACTTTTTCTGGATGTACCTTTTCGACGTAGTCTGCCATTTTATGGAAACATGCGAGAATTTCCTTGATGTCTGCCGTTTTCAAAGGTGTAACATCCTCCTCATCACTGCTAGAGAACTACTCTTGAACATCACTCACTTGCATCGTCTCCAACTCCTTCAGGTCGTCCGTCGTCAACTCCTCGTGGTGCTCCTCGATAAGTTCATCTATATCCTCCGCGCTAACTTCCAGCCCCATGGACGTACCAAGATGTACGATGTCAGCCACCTCAGACTGCTGAATTGGTTCAGGATCGTCAACGATCTCGGCTTCGCCTCCAGGCTTCCCGAACCCCTCGAAGTCTCGTGCAGAGACAGCATCAGGCCACAGCCTCCTCCAAGATGAGTTCAAGGTACGCCTCGAAACTTCCTGCCAAGCGAGATCGATGAGTTTGAGGCATATCACGATGTTAAAGTGATCTTTCCAAAATTCACGCAGAGTGAGGTTTGTACTCTCTGTGACTTGGAAACATCTCTGGAAGAGATGCTTCGTGTACAATTTTTTAAAATTTGAAATAACTTGCTGGTCCATGGGCTGGAGGAGAGGGGTGGTGTTAGGCGGTAGATATAGGACCTTTATGAAGGAATACTCGGCCAGAAGATATTCCTCGAGGCCAGGAGGGTGAGCTGGAGCATTGTCCAACACCAGCAGACATTTCATAGGGAGGCGCTTTTCTTCCAAATATTTTCGGACAGTCGGACCGAAGCAGACATTCACCCAATCAATGAAAAGTTGCCTCGTTACCCAGGCTTTAGCATTCGCCCTCCACATCACGGGAAGGTTCTCCTTGATGACTTGGTGGGCTTTGAAGGCTCGGGGATTTTCTGAATGGTACACCAGCAGGGGCTTTATCTTGCAGTCCCCACTGGCGTTTGCACAAAAAGCAAGGGTAAGCCTGTCCTTCATAGGCTTATGTCCGGGTAGCCTCTTCTCCTCCGCCGTGATGAATGTCCGACGAGGCATTTTCTTCCAAAAAAGTCCAGTTTCGTCGCAATTGAAAACTTGCTGCGAACTGTAGCCTTCCTGCAGAGTCAACTCGTCGAACGTTTTAACAAAGGCTTCGGCGGCCTTCGTGTCCGAGCTGGCTGCCTCCCCATGCCGTACCACTGAATGAATGCCAGTCTTTTTCTTGAATTTCTCGAACCCCCCACGAGAAGCCTTGAACTCTGGGGGTTCCTGCTGGGATGTTCCTTCTCCTGCCCCTTTTTTGGCCTGAGAACGCATGAGATCACCGAAAATGGCGGAGGCCTTCTGGCAAATTGTAGTCTCAGTGATGGTGTCTCCTGAGATCTCTTTGTCCTTGATCCACACAAGAAGCAGCCTCTCCATCTCATCATGCACGTGGGTTCTCTTGTTGGAGAAAATAGTGATGCCCTTAGAAGGTGTCGCTGCTTTGATGGCCGCCTTCTGCTTCAGTATGGTGCCTATCGTAGATGGATTCCGGCCATACTCCTTGGCGATCGGACTTAAACGCATGCCAGACTCCTACTTTTTTACGATTTCAAGTTTCGTCTCCATCGAGAGCATCGTCTTCTTCTTCTTTCCTTCGGCAACATTCTTGGGACCCATGGCTACAGTAATACGTAATATAATACACTACGTACGTTATATACAGTACTATGTATAGTAAATACTAATACAGTACAGTGCACAGTAACGAATGTTTAATAACGATAACACGTGGCGTACGAATGTACTGTATATTAACACTACGTCAAACAAGCGAAAGCACACAATGTCTGTTAACGATACCGCGGTCGGAACGAAAAGAGAGAGAGAGAGATGAACGCCCGTGCGTAAGTAAGCTGGGATAGTTGCCGACCAATAGGAAAGCAGGATCTTATGGCGTCAGCTAGCGTCTGAGTAGGAAGATAACCAATGGGTGAGCGGGAAGCTGTAAGTGAGTCTACCCAAGTTCAAAGTCTGGCGGCGCGCGCTTTTTAAAATTACTCTCGGTGAAGAGTTGGGATCTCGTAAGGTTTTCGTATCCTGAAATTTTATTCGTATACTGGGGCATAAAAATCTTCGAATCTCTTTTCGCATCCTGAATTTTTCGTAAGCAGAAACTTTCGTATCCAGAGGTATCACTGTATATAAATATTTATTGATATATATATATATATATATATATACATATATATATATATATATATGCATACACAGAAATATATATATATATATATATATGTGTGTGTGTGTGTGTGTATATATATATACATATATATATATATATATATGCATACATACATATACATATAAATATATATATATATATATATATATGTATATATACACATGACCTGTGCAGACGGATAATGAGACGTCGGCATATGGGTTTTCTTCATTTATTACAAAAGGTTTGTTCGTAAGTACACATTACACAACTACCCTCTCAGGTGAGGGACCTGTCAACTCGAGTGCTCACTGTTAACTAACTCCCTTCGTTACAAAATGCAATCATTGCAAAACATGCTGACACATAGGTTTTTGTGAAATAAAAAACACACACCATGTATACATGAATTAGGACATTACTGCCCCCCCCCCCCTCAGCTCCTCACTCCGAGAGGAGGTGCGCGCTTGCCCTCACTAGTCTATGATATATGGAGGACACTCCAACCCAGAATAGGCATGGTATGTACATAACAGAAATGCAACATAGAATATATATATAAAATCACCCTAAAAACTAACATCTTCCACAAAAAAATAAAAAATTAAATATTGCATGTAAAAATGTACACAACACAATACAAATAATTCCACTCATTTCTTCTTAACACCTCTGTAATCAAAACACAGAATAATCCAAAGTGGAAAAAACTCATAACATCAGATCTACACAACCTCATCAATAACCTCCCTCTGGTTGCGGGCAATACGGGCTTCTTGGGCGGGACAGGGATAGGAATAGATATTCCTTCATCCCTCGATTTTAGTTGTCCGGGGTTACGGCACAATTTCGCAACACAACTCACTATCACCATTTCACCATTTATTTAAATCACTACAACACTTGCACCTGCAACTTTCAACCGGTGGCCACTAGCCGTTTTCCCGAGAAAATCATTCATCTTCCCGCCCTTCTCTTATAACATTAAGTATACGGTATTCACATCTACACATTATCTAGCACTGACTATCCTCAAGGCTGAACTTTAATCCCGCAGCCACTTGCCATTCGAGAACCGCCCTGGCCCCAGAAACCAGGAATCATATAAATACATGAATAATATACAGCATCCGCCTGACGGATCTCACTTGACCTATTTAACCTCTGATTGTTTTTAGGTTCACTCATCAATGTTGTATGTATTTACACGCTCAGCAAAATTACTACAACATTTTACGTATAAATTTAGCATCAACATAACACGTTATCATCACGTTTATTTAAAACACGTCGAAAGAAGAAATGAAGTCTGTTCAAACAACAACAACAGCAAAGGAAAAATAATTTCTTCTCATCAACTCGAGGGATGTCATGTATGCAGGGGTAAGGAACACCTTTGAAAACTACCTCTTCAGGTACCACATGTATGTGTGCCTGATGAGGTTCAGACACTGCGCCATTAACAATGCTTTGTATCACAACTGTGTTAGATTTAACCATCATTACTAGGTAAAGACCCAAATACGCTGGCTCTAGTTTGTGTTTCCTAGGTTGTAATCATTTCAAATACACATGATCGCCCACAAATACTTTTACCGGTGCGGTTTTGAACCGCCATCATTCTTTGTGCTGTGATTTTCATTAGCTCTTTTCAAAAACCTTTCAGTGGTGATCATTACTCTCCTCAACAGATTTAATAAAAATACACGGTATTGCTCAGTTGAATAATTTGGCAATTCTTGCAAATTACTGAGTACCGTATATGGTAACACAGGATCCTGTCCATACACTAAAAAGAAAGGCATGTCCCTGAGCGAAGCATTATATGCAATGTTCAAAGGTAGCTCAGCTGTAGGAAGCATGGCGTGCCTATGAAGGGGGTCATCACCCTCTAAGTAACGCAAAATTCGCACTACTTCCCTATTATGCGACTCTACTAAGCCATTTGCTGAAGGCCTATATGCGGTCACTGAAAAGTGTTCAATTTTCATCAAGTCCGTGACCGATTTCACCACCTAATTTATAAACTCAAGACCATTATCACTTATCAAAATTTTCGGGCAACCAAACCTAGTAATGATAGAGCAGAGCACCTGGACTAATGAATTTGCAGATTTATCCAACATCACGTAAGTATGAGTGTACCAAGTAAATGCATCTACAAATACACATATATACTTATGTTGTGTTAACCCAGTAGGAAATGGTCCTACTACACCAATTTGCATTCTATAAAATTTAATGGGAACCACCGGCCACTTTCTGGCTTCCAGTACAGTGCTTTTATGTTCTTTGAAACAGTTACAAGCATGACAACTTTTTATATAATTCTCTTTAGATTTTTTCATTCCTAACTGAAAGAAGGATTCATGTGCTCTCCTTAATGTTCTCTCAATTCCTAAATGCCCTGCAAATGGACTTGCATGTACAATGTGGATGGCTCGTTTAATTAAAGAGGGAGGAAGAACTACCCGTGCACAAAATTCCCCTCCCCTCTTCTCGTAAGCACAATATAAGACATCATTTTCAATAAAAAATTTCTCACGAGGCACATTGAGAAATGACGGATAACTCTCCGATTCCCCTTTAATCACTGCTCGCACTCTTTCCATCCATTCCTCTTTATTCTGTCCCTCTCGGACTTCTTTTATGTCCCAACCTCCCAAGTCAATCAAACCTTCATCATCAGGGCATTAATTCTGGACATCCCTGGTCATGTCCTCGGTCATCCACATATATTCCCCTTCGCCGTTCGTATCTCTCTCTCTTTCCCTCTCTCTCTCTCGCTCTTCTGAGTTTACTCTCTCTCTCTCTCCTCTTTCTCTCACCCCTTTTTCTGAATACCCATCAGAAGAATTTTCATTCCATTCTCTATTCTCTCTATTTTGATGAGGGTCTTCAAGATTTTGGTTACGTTCTTCGTTCCTCTTTTGTGCCCTAGTTGTTACTCTTATTACTGCACCTCTAGAGAGAGCATCAGCTATCTTGTTAGCTTTATCCTCTATGTGGCGAAATCCCTTTATATTGAACTCTAATAATCTCTCAATCCATCTCGCTTGACGAGAGGTCAAATCATTTTTATAATACAAATCACATAAGGGGCAATGATCACTTTGCAACTCAACCGACTGACCTAATAAAAAGAACCGATGCCTCTCTAGAATCCAAAGAATAGCCAAAGCCTCTCGATCGAATGTACTATAATTCTTTCCTGCCACTTTTAACGCCCGGGAAGCCAAACAAATGGGTCTCTCTCTGCCTTTATCATCTCGCTGAGAAACTACGCCACCAATAGCTAGGCTACTCGCATCTGTTGTCACTAAAAAAGGGCAATCAAATCTAGGATATGCGAGTAATTCATTGCTAGTTAAGGCAGCTTTCAAATGGTTAAAGGCCCTTTTTTCCTTCCCTTCCCAATTTATTACTTTTTGTTTCTTTAAAGCATCTAAGGGTCTCGCTATCTCTCCAAAACCTCTTATGAATTTACGGTAGTACCCAGCGAGCCCAAGGAACCCAGCTACTTCCTTAGAGTTATGTTGCATGGGGAAACCTCTAATAGCCGCTACTTTATTGGGGCAGGGTTGAATACCTTCTGGGGTTATTAGGTGACCTAAAAATTCGACCTGTTTACAGAAAAATTTACACTTTGACAAATATATTTTCATACCGTTACGTCGCAATGCTTCTAAAACTTTACAAATATTATTATTATGTTCTTCGGCCATTTTCCCTGTAATTATGATATCATCTAAATAAACAAGAACATTATGGCCAATTAAGGGTGACAAAACCGCCATCATTACTCTAGAACAATTACTTGGAGCATTTTTAACACCGTAAGGAAGAAAATTAAACTGAAATAATTGATCGTTACCTATAAATGCCGTTTTACATTTACTGTCCTTCTGAATGGGTGTTTGATAGTATGCAGATTTTAAATCAACAGTAATTCTTCGACTGAGGGCAATGGAAATGCATTATCCTTAGTGACTGCAATCAATTTCCTATAATCAACACATAATCTTACCAGGCTGTCCTTTTTCCTTTAATTTACTAATTTCCCTTTCTATCTCTCCCTAGAAATGAATGGGTACCTTATAAAGCCTTGACCTGATCGGCTCCACCTGCCCAGTTTCAATGCTAAAGGGAAATCGATCAATCCTCCAGGGTGGCTCATCTCCAATTCCAATTACATCAGAATAATTATTGACAATGTCACTAACTACAGGCTGATATTCTGAGGGACATATTTTTTGCGCTTGCATAATCAAATTCTGAGTCTGTTCGTCTGTGCGGGCTGGAGTTGTGGCTCCCATCATCCCATTATAAGCAATTTCACATAACTCTAATTCACACACAGAATCACTTCCTAAAACAACTCTTTTATTTGACAAATTAACTATCGTTATATCAGCTCTGTTCTCTTTAATTTCTGTCAAGTCCTCTAATAACATATCGGCCCAATTGTCATGGGGTTTAACAACTACCTTGGTTCCTTCTGCAAGAGGGCAACACGGGGTCACAGATATGCTCGTAGGTAGTAGGTAGTAGGTAGTATCTCAACGGTGGCTGCACCGTTGAGATACTACCACTAGAGAGTTATGGGGTCTTTTGACTGGCCAGATAGTACTACATTGGATCCTTCTCTCTGGTTACGGTTCATTGTCCCTTTGCCTATACACTCACACACCAAATAGTCTGGCCTATTCTTTACATATTCTCTATTCTCCTCTGTTCCTCATACACCTGACAACACTGAGATTACCAAACAATTCTTCTTACTACCCTGTAATTGTTCAGTGGCCACTTTCCTCTTTGTGAGGGTAGAAGAAACTCTTTAGCTATGGTAAGCAGCTCTTCTAGGAGAAGGACACTCTAATCTTGGGTAGTGCCATAGCCTTTATACCATGGTCTTCCACTGTCTTGGGTTAGAGTTTTCTTGCTTGAGGGTACACTCGGGCACACTGTTCTATCTTTATAAAGTGATATTTCTTTTAATATTGTTGATCATCTTAAAATATTTTATTTTTCCTTGTTCCCTTTCCTCACTGGGCTATTTTCCCTGTTGGAGCCCCTGGGCTTATAGCATCCTGCTTTTCCAACTAGGGTTGTAGCTTAGCAAGTAATAATAATAATAATAATAATAATTATAATAAGGGTCTGGGGGGACAACACATCTCCTCTCTCAGGTAGAGCTGTTACCCTACCTAAATGTCTCTCCGAGCTAACACACACACTTACTGTCTCATGACTTTCTATCGGCAAAATGTACCCTCCTGCTTTTACTGTTATTATATCTTTTCCCCCAAAAATGCAAATTTGATTATTAGATATTAAGTCTATTCCTAGGATAGCCTCGATTCCCGGAATTCCCAAGGTGGGCAAGACAAAAAATTCATGTATGAACTTCACAGACCCCACCTTAAACTGGACGATTGATGTATGGTTTATGTGTAATTTATTTCCTCCTGGCATGTCAAGAAAAATGGATGCTGCTGGCTGTAGTGGATTTGAGGAGAATTTTTTTTCAATCAATGAAACACTGGCTCCCGTGTCAATCATTCGCTCGGATGGATTTATCTTGCAGGTCGATCCTAACTGCTAACATTCCCAGATGGCCATTACGAGATATGGGGCAAAGGCTAATATCCTCAGCTGCCATGCCACTGGCCCCTGGTCCTCTCCCTAGTGCTGTAGGGGTGAGGTCGGGGGTACCGATGGAGGTCCCAGTGCCTGCTCTGTCACGTCTATCGTCACTGCTTTCTCGGCTACTGCTTGTGATGTCATGCGGGGGGGGGGGGGGCGATCAAATTCCCTCGCCTCCCCCTTCCTCTGTTCCCTTTTCCACGGACGTTGGGCGGGGGGATGTGTGCGTGTGCACCAGCCCCCCACCCTGGGCGTTTTTTGTTGGGCATTCTCGAGATAAATGCCCGTAGACCTGACAAGTGTAATAGCAGGGAGATCCTTGGGTGGGGCACTCCACTCGTCGGTGCCCCTCTCCCCCACAGTGCCAAAATCTGAAGACTCTGCTAATCTTCTGACTGCATTCCCCCTTACCACTCTTCAGGGGTCGACTTCCTCTCACGGCTGCCAACTTCTCGTAATCGGCCCTGTTATTCCCAGTCCTTTTTTCTTCTGGCAAGCTGTCTAAAATGTTTTGTATCGCACTCCCTACATCTGCTAATGAGCGATTGTCATCGCACAAATAACCACATAAATACGGGTTTACTACTCTGTGAATATGTTTACGGGCATATGCCTTTTTATCACCTTCTGGGAGATTGGCACTCCGAGTAGCAAACGAATCGCAATCCTGAAAAATGCCAGTTGCAAAACTAAGAACGGATTCACCTTCCCGTACTTTGGGTTTGTAAGTTTCTTTCAGGTCTCCCTTTCTCGCATCAGGCAAGGCATACTTCTCAATTAAACGTCGTTTAATTTCAGTATAACTTCTTAAACTTTCTTGTGGCCAACACATTACCTTTATTACCGGAGCATCTTTCAGCAATCTAATTACTTGAATTGCATTTTTCTTTCCGGCCACCCATATGTAGCTACTTCAAAGTCTCTCAAAAACACTTCAATTGATTGAAACCATTCTTTAGGTCGTTGATCATCGAAAGGCCTAACACTTGCCTGGAGTTCTAGCAACTTTCGAACTACAATTTGCGTATCTTCACTCGGCTGTGCATGTGTACTTTCACTTGTGTGCGTTTGAACTTCATTTATGTACGTCGGATATGCTGTGCCTGCACACCGCTCCTGTTCTCGTTCTACCAACAGTCTGTTTATTAATTGTTGTAAATTAACTAACTTATTTTCCAATTCTTGCATTTTAATTTCCTGTCTATATTCTTCATCGGGAACGCTATATCCCACTGCTCTCTCGTACCCATCTCTTACAGCAGCAGCGTCTGCTTTGTTAATCCTTGTGTATTTTGGCTTCTTGAACTTTTATTTCACTGGCTCAAAGAATAACTTCACTCCACTCACAGCATACACAAACAGACAAATTTTTTATATCTGACACCAATATGACCCGTACAGACGGATAATGTGACGTCGGCATATGAATTTTCTTCGTTTATTACAAAAGGTTCATTCGTAAGTATACAATAGACAACTACCCTCTCACGATGCTGGTCTAGTGTAGGGTAAATACAATAGTTTATTCATGATTTTATCTAAATTTAATTTGTGCATTGTAGATATAATACCCAGCCCGTAAAATGAGAACTCTCTTGTAGATGTAAGTATTTAATGTAAAGGACCTTTGTTGTTAATTTCATTGTATTCTTTAGTAAAGTAAATATATAAAAATTGATGTTATTTTTAAGAATTAACCTTTTATCTCAGGAATGTTTGGCATGAAGTCTTACATAGTCTCTTTGAGAATATTGTGGGATTCTTGCGAGATAATGTTCTATTATATTTTATGAGGTATTGCGTGATGATTGAGAGAAAATGTTCATTAACATGTGCTTTGAAAAATTCTGTACCATCAGCTTAAGAAATGTCACAAAGGCTTAATGAGAGGATAATTTTTTTTTTCTTATTTAGGGGACAAAGGGTGAGAGGAGTTAGTTAACTGCAAGAGCCGTCAGTAGCGTTTGGGAGAGTAATACTTGGCAACTTTGACGCTTGCCCCAGCCCCCACGCTACCAGACCTCGATCCTGGAACCTTTTGGAATTATATAAATTTCATATAAAAGGTGATAGCAAGGGAAGGATGCAGAGATCGAGATAGAGATTGCTGCCTGAAGAAATACCTCTTCCCCTCTCCCTCTCTCATTTTCACACGTAACCCTGTGTATTGTTGTTGAAAGTGTTCAGTATGTTTTAGTGTGTCCTCTCCTAAGTAACTCTGCGTTCCAATGTAAATCGTGTGTCAAAAAGATACGTAAGACGAAACGGTGATTTTGAAATAATTGTATTAGGATGACTATTGACGTTGTATAAACCCTTTTTACTACAAAGTGTTCGTAATTAACTCTCAAGGAAGGATAGATTTTGCAACCTGATCTGGTTATCTATTATCCATAAAGTGTCAAACTTGAATATTGTTTTATTAAGATTTAATTTAAAGCTTTTTTATAATTTACATTGCATTATTTCTTTTCTTAGTCTAAGGTTTATTCAGATATAATAATTCAAGTCAAGTTCATATAAAATTTTCAAGTTGTAACATTTTTTATATCAATCTAAGTTTTGTTTGGATTTGATTTATTTTTTTTTTCAATGACTCATTTTATTATTATGTAAATTCTTTTCAAAGTGTTGTAAATTATATAGAATGAATTTATTTTTGTAAAGAGTGTATCATTCCAATCATCATTATTTGGCCCAATCCCCAAGCTACCAGATCTCGATCCTGGAACCTTCTGGAATTATCTAAATTTTATATAAAAGGTGACAACAAGGTTAGGTTGCAGAGATCGAGATAGAGATTGCAGCCTGAAGACAACCCTCTTCCCCTCTCCCTCTCGCACTCACGCACGTAACCCAGTGTATTGTTGTTGAAAGTGTTCAGTATATTTTTGTGTGTGCTCTCTAAGTGACTGTGTATCCCAAAGCATATCGTTTGTCGAAAAGATACGTAAGACGAAACAGTGATTATGAATTCGTTGTATTAGGGTGAGAGTTGGCGTTGTATAAACATTTTATACTGTAAAGTGTTCGTAATTAGCCCTCTGGGAAGGATAAATTTTGTAACATGACCTTGTTATCTATTATCCATTAATTGTTAAACTTGAATATTGTATTAATCAGATTTAATTTCAAGCTTTTGTATAATTTATATTGCATTATATCTTTTCTTATTCTAAGGTTTATTCAAGTATAATAATTCAAGTGAAGTTCATATATAAGTTTCAAATTGTAACTTTTTTATCAATTTAAGTTTTGTTCAGATTTAATTTTTTTTCCAGTGACTTATTTTATTATTATATAATTTTTTTTTTCAAATTGTTGTGATTTTCATAGAATATGATTATTTTTGTAAAGAGTGTATCATTTCAATCATCATTATTTGGAACGAGATTTCGCTCGCTTCCTGTTGAGAACCACATTAAGTTTTAAACACGTCTTAATAATACTCACGAGTATTTACCCAGTTTAGTTTTGAGTGTACTTAGAAGACCTTGAGACATTCAATGTTTTATATATTGCTATCTGGGAGTTATTTAACGATCTTAGAATTCGTGTATTAATGTTTTAAAGTATAACAGTTTTAATGTAAAAGCAAGCAAGGGAGTTTGGAATTCGAGAGGTTAATTAACTTGCCAGTCGTAGTATATGTAATATTATATGTTTGGTTCCGAGTCACGAGCCATAGTATAATATTTTTTTAGTGCCTAGACCAGGGAGCCATCCCTCGGGATTGAGCGAGTCTGTTTTAAATATTGGTGACGACGGACATGTTTTGATCAAAGGTTTTTGAATAGTACAGTCTTGATAGGAGTTTGAGCATTGTTTGTACGTTATTTTTTGGAGAGGCATTAATTATTGTAAAATTACAAGAAGGCTCAGTTTATTATCCGAGAGTTTCTGAATAACCCAATTGTTGAGGGACTGTCAAAAGCTAATATAAATAAAGTTCAGTAGTTCTCTATCTTAATGGCATGTGGTGGCCATGCAACGAGTCGGATGATTAAGGCCTAAATCAAGTATCTAGCCTTAGATGCTTTGATAAACTCGGGAAAGTTGTCGGAAGAGAATATTGTGGAAGCTAGTGAACTGTTGGAAGAAGCTAAGGAAGAATTTTTGGCGAAGCAAATTCCGGTTGATTTTCAAACCAAAGGCATGGAAGCAGATAAGGATGTTGAGGCTGAGATTCGCCGAATTGCAGCTGAGGAGAATTTCATAAAGTTGAAGATGATGGCAAAGTACAAGGAAATGGAAGAAAAAGAAAGAGAAGAAGCACGAGAGATAGCAAGACATACGAGAGATATGAATGCAAAGCAAATCACAAGACAGGAAGAAAAAGAAAAAATACCAAAAGAAAAAGAGAGAACACAGGAAGAAAAGGAGAGAAGACAGGAAGAATAAGAGATGGAAGATGCGAGATATGCGTGGGAGATGAAATTGTTGTACGCCTGTGCCCAGTTGACCCAGCAAACCGAGATGGCCCCTGCTAAGTACAATACAGTGTGTAGTGTAACGGAAGCCCAGCGGTTAATTCCAAGGTTCACAGAAGAGTCTCCAGATGAGTTCTTCGATCAGTTTGAAACGGTCGCAGAGTGTTATTGCAGAGTGTGCTCTTTTGGAAGGGCCGCATTGCTTACTTATCCATATCTCATGACCAGAGGATGGAGTATGAAGAAGTGAAGAGGAGCGTGCTGCAAGTGTATCAGATAACCTTTGAATATTAAATTGAAAGGTTCTGAAGTTTAAAAAAGGACGAGAAAATTACTTTTCTGGATTACGCTTATAAGGTACGACGATGTTCTAAGGAATGGTCAGAGGCTGCTGACGTAAATGAGAAGGCTAATTAAGAAGAATTAATAATAATAGAGAAGAAATTACGAGGAATTCCTGAACACATTCGAAAATCATTGAGAGAGAGAGAGAGAGAGAGAGAGAGAGAGAGAGAGAGAGAGAGAGAGAGAGAGAGAGAGAGAGAGAGAGAGGTGAAGAAACATGGTAAAGCCAAATCGCTGAGTGAAGATTACAATATTATTAGTTGCAAACCCTCCTCAGGCACGAAGTTTGAACCGTCGTTTCGACCTAGTGTCAAGCATTCACCAAATCATGGAAACAAGTTTGGAAATAACTACGGGAACAAGTTCAACAGTTACAATGGAAGTAGCACTGGTTATATCCCTAAGCAGAATGCACAGCACAGCAACAAATGTCGAATCGTCTTCCTTCAGGTATGGTGAAATACGTGCAGAAGGTGATATTGTCTGTTTTAAGTGTGGCAAGAGTGGCAATACTTAGTGCGAACACTAAGAAGCAACCGGGAAAGGACAGAAGGGAAAATAAACCAGCATAAGTTTACGCAAAGAACAGGATGAACCCAAAGAATGTGGATGCCTTAAAACCATATATTTATGAAAGTATGTTAGCAACAATAGACGGGAGTGAGCGAACCTAGGTCAGGATGTAAGCATAGTGTGGTAGTAAGAGATATACATCCGTTGGTGGAACAATCTCTCACAGGTGACTCAGTTATTTTGAAGGGAATAGGAGGTGAGGAGATTACTCCTATTCCCCTTTGAAAACTGTCATGCAAGTTGGTGACAGGTAATTTTGATTTTGCGATAAAGGTTTCATTGGCGGTTGAAGGAGTAGAAGTCCTGCTGGGCAATGAGGTTAGTGGAGCGCCATTCGTACCTTGTCCTATTGTAATATAGAAACCTTTGAAGTATAGTCCCATGAATAAACTCGAGAAGGACTACCTGTATCAATTTCATAGTTGTGTTATAACTTGGAGTATGAAGAAGAAAGTGGCTGCTGTAGAAAAAAGAGAAATTGAAGGAGCAATGAATTTGCAGCATTTGTTTTCCAAACAAGAGGATTCCCTTGATGATACGCAAGAAGAGAACTCCCAACTAGGCCCGAACAAAGAGGAACAACAAACGAGCGGACAAGAGGGCAAAGAACAAATGGACTTGGAAGAAATAGAAAATTCAACATTGAAAGTAGGACAAGTGAGTAGGAAAAGGCTGATAGGATTACAACGGAAGTATGCAACGTTAACTGAGTTATCATACCCTGTAGTGGACGAGACACAAGCACAGTAGTCTAAGACTGCTTAAGGATGGAGTGCTTATGAGGCAGCATAGATCCACCGATATCCCTGGAAATGCCGAATGGGGGAAATGTCAGCAGATATTAATTCCCGCACCGTTGAGAAGACAGGTGATCGCCGTTGCACACAAGACGTGGCTTATGGGGATAAGGATGACAACGGAGAAGTTAATGAAACACTTTTTGTGGCCTGGCATGCATAAGGACATGAGTGTCTTTTGCCGTGCATGTCACGTATGTCAAATAGCTGGAAAACTGAACGAGTGCATTAAGAAAGCTTCCTTACACCCGATAGAAGTCCGAGGAGAACCATTGAACAAGGTAATAATCGACATTGTAGGACCTTTACCAAGGATGAAAAAGGGTCACGAATGTATGTTAACCTTAATATGTTAAATAACGAGATACCCAAAAGCCATACCCATCAGGACCCTCAGTGCGAAGATAATCGCCGAGATGTTACTAGACTTTTTCACTAAGTTTGGTATACCGGAAATCGTTCAAAGTGACCGAGGAACGAATTTCAAGTCAAAATTATTTCAGGACATAATGAAACTGTTGGATGTGAAACAACAACTATTAACTGCTTATCATTCGTAGACCCAAGGTGCATTAGAGAGGTTTCCTCAAACAATAAAAAGTATTTCAACAAAGTTCTACAACGAAACGGAAATGAATGGGACATCGGACTACTTCTGATGTTATTCGAGGTACGTAATGCTTATCAAGAACGCATGTGATGTAACCCGAATGAAATGCTATTTGGACGAGAATTACGAGGACCGATTAAAATGTTAGCAGAAAAATGAAAGGATCGAGAGGAAACAGATGGAGAATATATCAAGAATTTGAGGAAAAGAATCAGCAAGTTAAGGAAATTTTCTCTAGAATACCTGAAGACAAGAATATCTGTGACCTGACCTACATTGTCGAAACCTCACGACGAAGGAAAAATCAAAGTAAAGTACACGTCAACCTACTGAAACCCTACTTGAGCGAAAACAAGACCAAAGCTTCACAAATATATATGGTGCAAACAATACCATCCACGGAAGACAACGACGGATATGAGGTAGGGGCATTAAGCAAAGTGAATAATTTGGGAGAGCAATTAACTTACTTGGACCAAGAGCAACAAGAGGAATTAAGGCGATTAATTAGTAGTTTCCCTGGAATTGTCTCGGACATCCCGAAACGAACGAACTTGACGAAGCATGCGATGCACCTCAAAACAACGGAAAGACCATTCAAACCAAGCTCCTATCGACTGTTGCCTTATCACCAAAAAGTCATGAGAAAAGAAGTGAATTATTTGTTACAAAACGGATTAGTTGAACAAAGTTCTAGCCCTAACAGTTCTCAATGCTTTCTCAGAAAAAAATGGACGGAACTTTTAGGATGTGTACGGACTACCAAAAGTTAAACTCGATCAGTGTGGCCAATGATTATCCATTGCCACTCATTGACCAACTACTCGACAATATCGGACAAGCGAGGTTCATCTCCAAGATCGACTTTTTAAAAGGTTATTATCAAATTCCATTGGACGACAATGCTTTTTTAACCTCATTTGGATTATATCAATACCCTGTCATGCCCTTTGGTCTAATGAACGCCCCCTTTATTTTTCAATGAGTGATGGATAACCTTCTACGATAGATAGGAGTAGGTGTACATCTTGATGATATTGTGGTATATTCATCGACCTGGGAAGAACATCTTCAAATCCTAAAGAAGGTATTTCAAAATCTGCGAGGAGCATACCCGACGATTAACCTGGAGAATAGCAAATTTTATAAGAGCAACAGTTCTGTACATAGGATTTGAAGTAGGAAGAGGACGAAGCATCCTAGTAGCCGAAAACGTCGAGGGAGTAAGGAAAGCATTACCCCTCACAACATGGAAACAATTACTATGCTTTTTAGGGATGGCAGCATTCTACCAACGTTTTGGCCTGAACTTTTCGGAGGTAGTCGATCCCTAGACAGATTTGACTAGACCCAAGAAAGAATTTGTATGGACCAGCGAGTGCCATAAATCCTTTGACAGGATAAAGGCCATATTAACCTCGAAACTGATATTGCGAGCTCCTAATTTCAACAAGAAATTTCTTACCCAAGTGGATGTGTCGGATAACGGGATTGGGGCTGTCCTATTGCAAGAAGACGAGGAAGGAATTCTTCATCCTGTTTGTTTCATGTCGGCAAAGCTAAAGAAACATCAGCGAGCCTACTCGACAGTTGATAAGGAACTACAAGTTCAAGGTCAATGTTAATCAACCACAAAATGAACAGATTACTGTATATTCCGATCATAATACTTTAACTTTCATAGGTTAACTAAGTTATGCTTTCAACTGTATTGCATTAATGTAAAACATATATCAGGTAAAGATAACATGGTTGCATATTATTTATCTCAGGTTGAATCGATGGATTCAAACACGGAATAAATAATCTTTTTGGGAGGAGCTATCTTACGAAGCTGGTCTAGTGTAGAATAAATACAATAGCTTATTCATGATTATGTTTATATTTCATTTGTACATTGAAGAGATGATACTCAGCCCGTAAAATGAGCTCCTCTCATGTAGATGTAAGTATTTTATATAAATTACGTAAGACCTTGGTTGTCGATTTCATTGTATTCTTTATTCAAGTTAATATATGTAAATTTGCGTTAATTTTAAGAATTAACTTTTTATTTCACGTATGTTTGGTACGAAGTCTTACATAACCTATTTGAGAGTGTTGTGGGATTCGTGCGAGATATGAAGAAGGGCTTAGGTAATGTTTTATATATATATATATATATATATATATATATATATATATATATATATATATATATTATATATATATATATATATATATATATATATATATATATATATATATATATATATATATATATAATGAGATATTGCATCATGTTTGAGAGAGAATGTTCAGTAACATGTACTTTGGAAAATTCTCTACCATATGCTTTAGAAACGTCGCCAAGGCCTGGTGAGAGGATCTTTTCTTTTTTTTTTATTTAGGGGTCAAAGGATAGGAGGAGCTAGCTGACTGTGAGAGCTTTTTGGTGCAGCGTGAGTAGCGTTTGGGTGGGTAATATTTGGCAACTTTGACGTTTGGCCCAACCCCCACGCTACCAGACCTTGATCCTGGAATCTTCTGGAATTATCTAAATTTCATAAAATAGGTGACAACAGGGTAAGGTTACAGAGATTGAGATAGAGATTGCTGCCTGAAGACAGCCCTCTTCCCCTCTCCCTCTCTCACTCTCGCACGTAACTCAATGTATTGTTGTTGAAAGTGTTCAATACGTATTAGTGTGTCCTCTCCTAAGTGACTGTGACACAAAGCAAATCTTGTGAGGAAGAGATATGCAAGATAAAATGGTGATTTTGAATTCTATGTATTAGGGTGAGTGTTGTATAAAGTGTGTCTAATTGGCCCTGAAGGAAGGATAGATTTTGTATTGTGATCTGGTTATCTATTATTCTTTTAAAGTGTCAAACTTGAATATTGTATTATTCAGATTTAATTTCAAGCTTTTATATAATTTACGTTGCATTATTTCTTTTCTTAGTTTAAGGTTTATTCAGATATAAACGAGTACATCAAGAAAGCTGATTTGAACCCGATTGAAGTGATAGGAGAACTCTTCAGCAAGATAATGATCAACATTGTGTGACCGATACCAAGGACGAAGAAAGGTCACGAATATATGTTAACATTGATGTGTCCAGTGACAAGATACCCAGAAGTCATACCCGTCAGGAACATCAGCGCCAAAGTAATCGCCAAGAAGTTACTAGACTTTGTGTTACTAAGTTTGGTATTCCGGAAGTCGTTCAGTGTGATCAAGGAATGAATTTCATGTCAAAATTGTTCCAGTACATCATGAAACGGTTGGATGTGAAACAACAACTGTGCACTGCCTATCACCATGAGACCCAAGGTACATTAGAGAGATTCCATCAAACTCTAAAAAGTATGTTAAAAAAGTAATAATAATAATAATAATAATAATAATAATAATAATAATAATAATAATAATAATAATAATAATAATAATAATATTAAGAAGAAGAAGAAGAAGAAGAAGAAGAAGAAGAAGAAGAAGAAGAAGAAAGTTTGTACTTAGGATAAAGATGATGATCATGCTAATACTAAAAGGAAGCCACTAT
>NC_090739.1:93137314-93147314 GCF_036898095.1 Palaemon carinicauda | reverse complement strand
TTCCTATTCATTGTTTTCATATTGACAACAGTGGAAAATCCTGCTTCACACAAGTAGGTAGAAGCAAATGGAACAAGAACACGTAAAGCTATCATGCCGATTTTGGAGTATGACTGATACATACCGCACCAGAACTGAGTCACGGATTTCACCTTGAAGAGATCACGAGCTGAAGAGTCAGTCGTTCCTTAGATCCAGATATTCTTCTTGGATTTCATCTGGGATGCTGGATACATCAAGTTCAGTACAAAATGGGTTCCTTACCAGGGCCTCCTGTTCCTATGAAAGCTCAGGGAAGTAACACTTAACTTCCTTTTCTAGAGACTGAAGATGTTCGGTAATCTCATCCTTGAGGAACTGATCCAGTTGGATGTGAGACTCACCCATCACTCCACAAAGTTTTTCAAACATAGCGATGTTTCCAAGATTGGTTTTCCGACGCAAGTTTTGCAGTTTGGAAACAAAGGCCCGAAGACTATCTTGAAAAGGAAGAACCTGTGTTTCCCTTCCTTGAAGCTTCAAATTGAGCTTGTTCAGCTGGTCAAAAATGTCGGCTAGGTACGCAACCCTTTTATTCCATGCTTCATCTTCGAAGTGGACAACAAGATCTTTCCTTTCTTGAGTCTCCAGGAATAGCTTTATTTCATCTTTCATTTCAAAGACACGATTAATAACGTTTCCTTTCGACAACCAACGTACTGCTGTGTAGAAGAGAAGGACTTCGTGGTCAGCATGCATGTCTTTACATAGTTCTTTGAATAGGCGAGTGTTGAGTGCTTTAGTCTTGATATAATTTACAATTATGATTACAGATTCAAGCACTTCCTGCAGAGAAGCAGGAAGAGTCTTACTGGCGAGAGCATATCGGTGAATCATGCAGTGGATGCCCTTTGCTTGAGGTGCTAGCTTCTTCACTCTCGATTGGAATACTGATTTCGATCCCAGCATAGCTGGTGCCCCATCCGTACAAACCCCACATACGTTTTCCCATTGAAGATCTTCCTCTTGAAAAAAAGTTGAAACTTTTTCCATGACATCATCAGCTTTTGTTGTGGTTTCAAGTGCACTGCAGAAAAAGAATTCGTCTTTAATGTCACCTGAATTAATGTATCTCACGAAAACAAGCAACTAAGAACATGAACTTACATCTGTTGACTCATCGAGCTGAAAGGAAAACAAAGGGGAACCCTTAATTTCAGTCAACACCTGTTCTTTCACATCCATAGACATTTTAGAAATGCGCCTCTGTATAGTATTATTTGACAGGGATACTTGGTGCATCTTTTTTGCACTGGCTTCTCAAAGAATAAGATTTACTGCTTTCATCATGCAGGGTTTAATAAGTGTTTCTCCAATCGTGTGAGGCTTTTTTTGTTTAGCAATTTCGAATGCAATCTCATATGAGGCTTCCAATACGGTTGCACTCTGCTGCTGAAACGACCCACTTCTATTGAATCTTTGGCCTTTAAGACACCGTTCATGCCGTTTGAAGAAATTCAAATCCTGTCATATCACAACAGCATGCTTGCCAGACACAACTCACCTCTACTGCTTACTTATCTCCTTGTTAAAATAAAGTAAAAATGTTGAATTATGCACGCTTTGGAACACTGACTGGTGGTGAGTAATTTACGAGACGGGTATAAATTTCTTAATGCATACGATAGACACGTAAATAATAATAAAAAAAATGCACGACTAAGAACAAATAGATACACGTGAAACATATTGCCAGAGGAGCGAAAAAGAAGTGTAATCAGCAAAAGGTTGTTACTCGAAGGTTTTGCAGAAATAAGTTCTTTTCTATAAATTTCAGTAGATTTGTCCACCAAAAAATATAGAAAATTCAGACTTTTTCATCTATCTCTTGATAACTTTGCTCTTACTTTTGCTAACAGCTCTACATTAAAAGATTGTTATTCGAAGGTTTTGCAGGACTAACTTCTTTTTATGAATTTTGTCTAACAAAAATACAGAAAATCATACAAGAACTAAAATAACAATAACTCACATAAAGATAGGCATCAAATTTATAGTAAATCGTAGCCACTTAGAAATCAAAGAGAAAACTAAAACTGTCAGAATAATCAAGTTTGTCTTCAATATTCAAGTCACAAGTGGAAAAGTGAAATAATCCACTCCGTAAATGACGGGAAAAATTTAATCCATCGTTTAAGAAACAACATATAAACGTCAAACAAAATACACAAACATAAGAAATTTTTTTTTTTAAACATGATAAACAAGAGAATAATAATCATCACTTATTAATAACTTACCCTAAAATATAATACCCACACAAAAATATACATATGAGAATGCAGAAAGGAATCACACGTAGCACACGTTTTGCTTTGCACCGAAACAAAATAAATGTAAGAGCATGAAAAATGTAACTGATGAAATAAAATTAATGTTATCCTAAGCTACTTCTAACAAGGCTACGCGACCCCCCTGCCAAGGCTTCGCGATACCCCAGGGGGTCGCGACCCACCGGTTGGGAACCCCTGATATAGAACATAGGTAGTAACGGCCCTGCAATGTATTGTATACTGGACATGGATTACCATACCCACGTGATATATACCCTCCAATCACACACAATAAATATGGAGGGCTGGATATATACTGACTGATTTGATAGGATCACTGATACCTTAATACTAGTTGTACATAGTGACTCTTGGCTTGGGGTTCATGAAAACAATGCTTTCCCCCACTCAGTCTTACCAACTCCTTACCAATGCAGTGTTACCATATCATAACTCTTATTGACGTAGACAAGACAATGGAGGAGACTTTCGGGTGTCACTCCAAATTCCATAGCAGTGCTGGTGGAAGTGATGCTGGTGTAACTAGTGTCCGCACAAACTATGATGCTTATCAATGATGGGTCCACACAACTCATATCAGATCACATAATGTGAATGTGCCACTATACATGGCAGACTTGCTCTATGGAGAAAGGTAGAATAAAACATTGTGATCTCCATCCAAAAGAGGTGCTCAAAATTGGAAAGTTGGTAGCCACACCACAAGAAGCAGTTGTAAGTTTTGTCAATCCTTTTGTTGTGGAAAGAAAGAACCGACTAGTCATTCTATCATCTGATGCAGCTGCTTCATCAGATGTACAAGTAGATGTCCTAAAAGCAGAACAAGTTGGTTAAGAAGCAAGAGATGCTTTTATTGATCAGCGTCTGAAAATAGGAAAAGACTTCTTTGAGACTGTGAAGAGTGTTCACTTGAAGAACCTAGGAGACATGAGTAAAAACCTAAGGCCAGGACAGCAACAAAGAAAGTTCTCTAGTATAAACAGCAAAGGAATATTTCTTTCCAGCCTCTTATAAATTTCAGGGGCAAGGAATAAAACTCAGTCTGAGAAAACTGATGACATAACTCCCTAACTCCTGTACCATGTAATATTGGAACTGCAGATGGCTTTCTTGCCAAGACTGACAAGTCTAAAGCATTACCTCACCTGACAGAAGATGTAGAAGACACCAGGCTGTCTCCAACACATGAAACTCTTGTCATCATTGATTGTAATGCTGTCTTTTATACTATGAAAGAAGTGCCTGTCAAAGGTTTTTGTCATGCTTCTAAAATCAGTAGACGTCTTCAGCACATATTCTTATATTGCCAACTCCATCAAAGTAATGGAACAAGTCCGCTGCAGACCTGGAGAAGAGCTGATCATCAAAGGCAAAAAGACAAAAAGCCTGCTGAATGGAAAGGGTTCTTGGCAAACGACACAAACAAACAACAGTTCTTCGCACTTATCAAACGGCTGTGGAGTATGAATGCTTATGCCAGCAAATTACAGAATAGAGAAGTTACTCTTGTTTGTGATGGATCAGCTCACCTCTTGTCTTCAACTGATAGTCAGTTACCCAAGCTAATGAAGTACCAGTACTAAAGTCGTCGCAAAAGGAAGCAGATTCCAGAATCATCTTGTACTGTCATCACAACTAGATCAAAACTTACAAGTACCTCAGAAACAAGAGTCTTGATGTGTATTTTATTTTGCTTTATTATGCACCATCAATGGACAATGTTATCATTCTGTTTGTCACAGGGAGTGAAAGTAAGAAAAGACTCATCAATGTAAGTGAAGCTTTGCGGCAATACACCAAAGATTACTGCACTGCTCCATGGTCCTTTGCACGTAAACAGGATGTGACTCAACCAGTGCATTCAGAGTTTTGGGAAAGGTGAATTCCTTCAAAGATTTCTATAAATGCTCAGATTTGTACCCATTTTTGCAAAGCTGGGAAACACTTAGCACATTCCAAGATAATTGATGGATGAACTTGATGAGTTCACATGTGGAATGTACATGGAGTGTTGATGAATTGCAATTCCTGAAGATGAATGAACTCTGCAACAAGGATAGTAACATGCCTATCAAAACTTCACGCAGCATAGATATGGTTACACTACCACCATGTCGAAAAGTTTTGGAACAACACATCAGACGAGTGAATTATCAAGTTGGAATTTGTAAGATATCCCATGCTGCAAAGCCTGATATTCTTCTTGCAACTGAGAGTATTGGATGGACAATAATTGATGGAACTCTGGATCCCTTATGGTATGATGGAGATATGCTTCCAAAAAAGCTCAGAGACATTGTTGATCGTTCTTCTGGAGATACCTCTGACAGTGAGAGTGAATCAGATGATGAGGATGAGTTTACTGCCGTCAGAGGGAACAGAGTTACTATAATTCAGACAGATGTCTTTTTCTGGATGTTACTTGTATGATGGTTTCCTTTTTTCCACAAATGATTTTTACATCTGTGCTGATGTTTGACAAAATTTTAGAAAATCATTAATGTGTGAGGTTTGTTTGATATTACATGTACCTATGTCAATGGTTCAGATTGCTTTTGGCAATGTTCATTTTTTAATAATTCGGGGAATTTTGATAATACTATACCCAATGTGTATGTTTGTTTTTGGACAGAATATACCCATGCTTTTGGTATCAAACTGAAGCTGTTTGAATTTACCATGATAATAAATGCATTAATGAAACTTTTAAGAGTTTCACATATTTTTTTTTTACGAAGTATTACCTAAACTGTTTGAGTGTTATGTGCCCATATGAAATATGAACAAGGGCTTATGTAATGTATTTTTATATTTTTATGAAGTATTGCGAGAGAAAATACGCAATTGTTTTGGGTACCTTGTGCTTTGGGAAATTTGCGAAACACCTAGTGATAGGATGTTATCTTTTTCTATTTCGGGGACAAAGGGTGGGCGGAGCAAGCTGACTGAGAGAGTTTGTCACGTGTGCGTGGATCTGGTCGAGAAAGCAATACATGGTAACTCTGACGCCTTTCGCCGCACCTACGCTTCCAGACCTTAGTCCTGGAACATTCAGGAAGTAGCTAAGTCTCTCATAAAGGGGACCCCAGAGTTACATAGATAGATAGAGATTTCAAGCCTTAAAATCACCATCTCCCCTCCCTCTCACTCCCACACACACCTCAGTGTTTTGTTTTAAAAGTGTTCAGTGAAAAATAGAAGTTTTGGTGTGTTCGATTTTTGTAAACATAGTGAGTACTTATAAAATTATCTTAGAGTTTTTGTAAACAGCCCTATAGGAAGGTGTTAAGTTCTTGTATTGTGATCTGGTTATCTATTCTCATTAAGTGTCAAACTTGAATATTGTATTCAGATCTAATTAAAAGTGAAACAAGTGATTGTATAATTTTCATAAGTATTTCTTTTGTCTTAGTCTAAGGTTTATTCAGATTTCATATTATAGTCAAGTGGTTATTTAATTTTTAGATCGTAAAATTTTTGTCTTAATCTATGTTTTGTTCAGACTCAATATATCGAATGATCTATTTGTTTTATGTAAATTCTTTCAAAGTGCTGTAATTTAAATAGAATATATTTATTTTCGTAAAGAGTGTATTATTCCAATCAACAATGTTTGTAATAGTATTTGCTTGTATCCTGTTAAAGAATCGTAGTAACAGTTTTGAATAATTATTAGGAATAATTACCCAGTTTTGTTTTGAGTGTACTTAAGAGACCTTTGGATATTTAGTATTTCATACATTGCTGTCTGGGAGTTATTTGACTATCATGGAGTTTGGGTATTAATATTTCCAAGTGTAACGGATTTAATGTAAAAGCAAACAGGTCAATTTGGAAGTAGAGAGGCTGTTTAGCTTGCCAGTCATAATATATATAATATTATATGTTCGGTTCCCTGACACGAGCCATCATCTTATAATATATTTTTGGTGCCCAGACCAGGAGCCATTCATCATATAATATATTTTTGGTGCCTTCACCCTTGGGATCGAGCGAGTCGATTGGTGATAACCGGGCCGTGTTTTGATTAAAGGTTTGAATAGTACAATGTTGATAGGATTTTTGGTATGATTGGATATATTTTTGGAAAAGAATTTAATATTGCTAAATTACAAGATGTCACAGCTTAATATCCAAGAGTTTTTGAATAGCCCAAGTGTTCAGAAATTGTCAGAAGCTAATGTAACTAAAGCTTAGTGGCTCTTTATCTTAATGGCATGTGGTGGTCATGCAACGAGTGGGATGATTTAAGCCCAAGTCAAGTCTAGCCCTAGGAGCGTTGATATATTCGGAAAAGTTGTCGGAAGAAAATATTGTAGCAGCCTCTGAACTGTTGGAGGAGGGTGAGGAAGAATTTTTAGCAAAGCAAGGACCACTTTACCCACAAACCAGAGGCATGAAAGCAGATAGGGACACTAAGCCAAGATTCAACGAATTACAGCGGAGGAGAATTTGCTTAAGTTTAAGATGATGGCAGAACGAGAAGGAAGAGAGAGAAGATGGGAAGAAGAAGAGAAGAAAAACGACATGAGAAGGAAATGGAAGCAAGACAAGAAGAAAGAGAGGCAAGACGAGAAGAAAATGAACAAGAGGAAGACAGAGAGATTGCAAGATACGCAAGGTTAATGGAAGCAAGACAAGAAGAAGAAGAGAGAGAGAAGTAAGACGATGTGCGAAAGAAATGGAAGTAAGGCAAGAAGAAGAAAAAGAGAGAAGACAGAAAGAAAAAAAGATGGAAAAAGCGAGGCATGAGTGGGAGATGGAGCTGTTGAATGTCCATGCACAGTTGACAACGTAGACAGAAACGACTCCTGCTAAGCACGAACCCACGTTTAATGTGTCGGATGCCCAGAGGTTAATTCCAAGGTTCACAGAAGAGGCTAAAAATTAGTTCTTTGATCATTTTGAAACGGTCGCATCGACGATGAAATGACCAGAAGATAAATGGTCTGTGTTATTGCAGAGTGTGCTCTTTGGGAAGGGCTGCAGTGCTTACTTATCCTTATCTCAGGACCAGAGGGAGTATCAAGAAGTGAGGAGGAGCGTGCTGCAAGTGTATCGGATGACCACTGAATATTATAATGAAAGATTCCAAAGTTTGAAAAAGGATGAGAAAATTACTTTCCTGGATTACGCTTATAAGCTACGACGATGTTTTAGGAGATGGACAGAGGCTGCTAACGTAAAGGAAATGGGTGATTAGGAAGAATTGATAATACTAGAGCAGTACCTGTGAGGAATTCCTGAACTCATTCGAAAGTACTTGAGAGAGAGAGAGGTAAAGAAAATTGATAAAGGCGCTTCGCTGAATGAAGCTTATAATATTATCAGTCGTAAACCCTCCTCGGGAATGAGGTTTCAACTGTCATTCCGACCAAGTGTCAAGTGTTTGCAGAACCATGGAAACCAGTTCAGTAATAACTACGTGAACAAGTTCAACAGTTACAGCGGAAGTAGCACTGGTACTGTTCCTAAGCAGAATGCGATAGTACCACAGTAACAATCGTCAAATTGTCACCCTTTAAGTATCGTGAAAGACATGCAGAAGGTTGATATTGTCTTTTTCAAGCGTGGCAAGAGAGGCCATATCAGTAAGGAATGATGGTCAAACCAACCGAAAGCACTCGCCCAAGTGATTAAGGATAATTCAACTTTACAGAATGTGAAGACGAAGAAGCAATCGGGAAAGGATAGAGAGGAAAATGAACCAGCCAACGTTTACATGACGAACAGGACAACCCCAAACAGTGAGGATGCCTTCAAACCATATATTTATGAAGGCAAGTTAGAAGCAATAGACGGAAGTGAGCAAACCCCTGTCAGGATATTACACGACACAGGATGCAACCATAGTGTGGTGGTACGAGGAGTACACCAGTTGGCGGATCAGTCTCTCACAGGAGACTCGGTTATTTTGAAGGGAATATGAGTTGAGGAAGTTACCCCTATTTGCCCTTTCAAACTGTCATGCAAGTTCGTGACAGGTAATTTAGACCTTGCAGTAAAGGATTCATTGGATGTCGAAGGAGTAGACGTCCTGCTGGGTAATGAGGTTGGTGGAGCGCCTCTCGTGCCTTGTCCCATTGTAAAGTAGAGACCTTTGAAGTGTAGTCCTATGACTGAACTCAAGAAGGACTACCCGTATCTGTTTCCTAGTTGTATTACGACTAGAAGTATAATGAAGAAAGTGACTGCTGAAAAAGAAAAGGAAATTGAAGGAGCGATGAACTTGGAGGAATTGTTTTCCGAAGAAGAGATTTCCCTTGATGGTATGCAAGAAGAAAACTCCCAAGTAGGCCCAAGCAAAGAGGAACAGCAGACGAGTGGACAAGAGGACAAGTAAGAAATGGACTTGGAAGAAATAGAAAATCCAACATTAGAAGAAGGACAAGTGAGTGGGAAAAGGCTGAAAGGATTGCAATGGAAGGATGCAACCTTAACAGAGTTATTATACCGTGTGGTGGACGAGACGCAGGAACAGCAGTCCTCAACGCGTTATTATCTTAAGGATGGGTTGCTTATGAGGAAGCATAGACCCGCCTATATCCCTGGGAATGACGTATGGAAGATATATTGGCAGATATTAATTCCTGCACCGTTGAGAAGACAGGTGATCACCTTCGAACCCAAGACAGGACATATTTGGATAAGGAAGACGACGGAGAAGATAATGAAACACTTTCTCTGGCTCACCATGCATAAGGACGTGTGCCAGTTTTGACGTGCATATCACGTATGTCAAATGGCTGGAAAATATGTCAATTGGCTGGAAAGCCGAACGAGTACATTAAAAAACCTCCCTTACACCCGATAGATGTGCGACGAGAACCCTTCAGAAAGGTTTTGATCGACATTTTGGTTCCTTTACCAAGGACGAAAAAGGAAATCACGAATATATGTTAACCTAGATGTGAGATGTGTCCAGTTTCGAGATACCCAGAAGCCATACCCGCCAGGAACATCAGTGCCAAAATAATCACCGAGAAGTTACTAGACTTTTTTACTAAGTTTAGTATACCAGAAATCATTCAAAGTGACAGCGGAATGAATTTCACATCAGAATTATCTCAGGACGTAATGAAACTGTTGGATGTAAGACAACAACTATCAACTGCTTATCCCCCGGAGACCCAAGGTGCATTAGAGAGGTTTCATCAAATGTTAAAAGGTATGTTAATAAAGTTCTGCAACGAAACAGTGAATGAATGGGACGTCGGACTACGGCTGATGTTATTCGATGTACGTAATGCTTATCAAGAGCATGTGATGTAGCCTGAATGAAATAGTATTTTTCTGTTAGCAGAAAAATGAAAGGACCAAGAGGGAACGGATGGAGATTATGGTCAGGAATTTGAGGAAATGGACCGGCGAGATAAGGAAATTTTTTCTAAAAAACCTTAAGCTAGTCAAGGAAAAATAATGAAGAGGTTCAATATGAAAAGTATGGACAGACAGTTTTCGATAGGGCAACAGGTATTAGTTTTCCTGCCGATAAGGAGATTCCCACTCACCAACAGGTTTCAAGGACCATTCAAGATTTTGGAGAGCTGTGACCTGACCAACATTATCGAAACACCAGGAAAAAGGAAAAGTCAAAGGAAAGTATACGTTAACCTATTGAAACCTTACTTGAGTGAAAACGAGACCGAAGCTTCACAAATATGTAT
>NC_090739.1:93122314-93132314 GCF_036898095.1 Palaemon carinicauda | reverse complement strand
AGGAACCTCTGTATGTTTAGAATTAGGTTGAAAAATATTATTTGGAAATTTATTAGTATATGTCAAAAAGGTGTGAAGGGTAAGAATTGTTTTTGAAATATGCTTTTGAAATAAAATCTCTTCATGAAAATTATGTCAGTTTAAACACAAGTAATATTCTCTAAATAAACGTATTCGAATATAGTTATTCTTAAGTGATCTTGAACAATTACTAAAAAGTTAAAATCCTAACCAGTGCACGTTCTCAATTCTAAAAATACCTGTAAGAAAGCTCCCATTTGAAAGTGAAATAGATATGTTAAGTAATGGTAAGTAGTCCCCTTTTTCTATCTCTATGGCAAACCTGATATTTAGGTGAATTATATTTACATATTCCAGAAACATGTCAGCATGGGATTTTCCCTAAATAGTAAACAAGTGCCATCTATGTAGAAAAATACACGCAAACTATTTAGTAAAACTTATTGTTTTATTTTAAAGATGTGGATATGAATACAAAAGAGTTTGCTTTATAGTCGATCTCAAGCTTGGTAAATGAATCAATACAGTAACATAATAAAATACTAAAAAAATATATAAAATTTTGACAATTGTTACCCGAAAGCTATCAACAGTTATCAATGAAATTACTTTATATTATATATAAAGTTGAATAAATTCTGGTTGATTTTCTTTTCCTGTGTCAGCATCAAAGGCTCTTGCAAATGAATAAAAAATAAGCGATATCATAGAATCAGTATAGGATAAAAATACTCGTGAAAAGAAACTATAGAGAATAAATACATTTTTTGTCACGTAGAAGGAGGAGAACCACCAACAAGGAGCATAGAATTGCCATATCCCTAACGGGACCACCTGTTCATACCATATACTGTGAGCCAAGATTTATGGTCTGATAATGACAGGTGGCCAGTTGTTTATTAGCACCTTTGTCATTCGTCCAACGAGCAATAAGCAGACAGGAGTGGGTGTGTGAGGAAGGTGACGCAGTTGTGGCACTGCACTGTACTGGCGCCATCGATGGTCATCGTCAGTCCTCTTCTATGGCATTCCATGTCAGAATCATAGTGGGTACCGAATGTATCAGTGGATCACTCCGTTACAGCTGAGGATTTTAGAATAGTTTCTACAGTATCTTCTCTAATGAATATTTAAAAGTGCCGGCTGGGCTTAAAGACCAAGGAGTAAGATTTCTTTGCTTAGTTATATCAAATATTATTTTGTTTGATTTCTTGAAACCTGTCTAAATATGGCCCAAGAATATTGATAATATATATATATATATATATATATATATATATATATATATATATATATATATATATATATACTGTGTATATATATATATATATATATATATATATATATATATATATATATATATATATATATATATATATATATATATATATATATATATATATATATATATATATATATATATATATAAATACATATGCATGTATGTATGTGTGTGTTTAATAATTTGTACAAGTACTACTTCAGCAATACACAACATTGGAGAATACAATAAGCAGTGTTTTTCTTTGGGAGGGGAAATGGAAACACTGTCAAAGCGCCACCCAAATAAGACAATTATATATATTATTTATATATATATATATATATATATATATATATATATATAAATATGTGTGTGTGTGTGTATGTGTGTGTGTGTGTGTGTGCAGAGTAGCCTACGGATCCGTTATCGTCAAGTTCATCCTTGTTTTGCTTAACAAAAAATAAAATATTTTTGGGGAAAAAACTACACATCAGCTGTTTCATATACCTTTACATAAAATCTATGAATATGCTATCGATCACCCGCACATAATGTACCACTGATCTTTATCTTGATGTTAAGAGCCTACCGTTCGGATACTTCATCAAGTTTATCTAGCCAATGCTTCATTGGTCCCGTATCCTTTAAATTGTACAACCTTTTCACTAACATATCGTTTTCCACATTGTCCATGTGAGTTTTTTACGTACACACCATTTTAGTCCTAGTTCCACAATATGAACCTTTCAGGAATGCTGACTTTATTACTTTCATGATTTCTCTACTATTTCAAATCAACATCAACACTATTCTTCCAAAAGAGCGTTGGTCTGTCTCCATTGTGAGCGAAGGGGGGAAATACATAGGCAGCTCTTGAACAACAAACATTAATTGCAGACAATACAAGTGTCTATAGGCTCCAAGAGGCTACATAATGGTGACAATTGCACGATTACATTCAACGGTTTTTGCCAATAAGGTTGACATTAGCATGAAAAATATATAACATAACAACGGAATAATAATAGAGTTGAAATTAGCTTATTACATTCAACGACTTTTTGACGAGGAGTCTGATGACGATTGCAGTGACGAAGAAAACGTAGATAAGGAATCATTCTTTATTTGTGTGTGCATTGCTTCCTGCACGCGTATTACAGATAACCTTTCTCCCTATGTTTCGCTTATTCAAGAACTTACTCCTTTTCTCATTCTGTCATCATCTGTTACAATCGCTTACAAATAACTGCAAGGTCTATTTTCAAATGACCACATTTACAAACACTTTCAAATTCTTATAGCATTATCTGCAATTTTCTCTCTCTATTACAGTCAACCCTGAGTCATCCAGGAGCAGCAACCAGCAATGTGATTTTAGTTTTCCTCCACAAGTTTTCACTCATATCTTTTCTTTTCCTGGTCTATCTTATCAAGCCTTTCTTAAAGATACACCACACTTCTTTAATCCCATTAACATTTCTGAGAGAGCTCAGCATATTGATTTTTTACCTTACACCTTTCACATCACACTCCTTATCAACTTTATTTGAATTTAGCCTAACTTTCTTTACACTACACCCAGTGTTTTTCCACTATTCCACACAGAAGTTTTATAACAACCGATCGATCTCCGTATCATCTTCGGTGTATAAATTTCTAATTAATCTACCCATATCATTCGTTCCGTTAGCTGTTGCTTTCTCCATCTAAATCCTCTGTACCATGGCCCTCCACTGTCTTGGGTTAGAGTTCTCTTGCTTGAGAATACATTCGGGCACACTTCTATCAAGTTTTTCTTCCTCTTGTTTTGTTAAAGTTTTTATAGTTTTCATAGGAAATATTTATTTTAATGTTGTTACTATACTTAAAATATTTAATTTTTCTTTATTTCCTATCCTCACTGGGCTATTTTCCCTGTTGGAGCCCCTGGGCTTATAGCATCCTGCTTTTCCAACTAGGGTTGTAGCTTAGCATTTGATAATAATAATAATAATAATAATAATAATAATAATAATAATAATAATAATAACAATAGGGTTCACAGGTCTCTGAGGGGTGGCAGAGGCAAGGCACATGAAATCGCCTTCCCTCACCTCTAACAACTATCCAACCATATACGAAATAATATTATGCCTTCTTAATTCTTACAGCCACACCTACCAATTTTACTCTTATGTAAGGAAACAATTATGCCTCTCACTCATTATTTTTACAATTTGATTTCCTCCAATATGGTCCATTAATCAGCTATACCATCACCACCACATTGAATTAACTAGAGTGTAGTGATATCACCATTTATTTTCTTTTCACTTCTTCACTATTTGATTATCAGTCTAATATTCATATCCGCAAACATTCTGAAACTTACACTAACGCACTTCCATTATTGCATCAGTTAGATTTGCCACTTCAATTTCATCTACATTTATCGACGTAGGAGTACATTTTCTGCAGACATCATAACATCATTGTAATGTTTTATTCCAAGATCTGGTGGCTCACTTTGCCTCGATATTTACTTAAAGCTATTAGGATGCCGTATGCCTCCTTGGAGAACTATCTCAGATATATAGATTGACTACCAAAAATCTTGGCAAACAATTTTCCTATTTCTGCTACCTAATTCAGGTGATAGTATTCTACATTTATCAAAGATCTAAATACTTCTCTTTACACTCACTTTGGATATATATATATATATATATATATATATATATATATATATATATATATATATATATATATATATATATATATGTATGTATACATATATATATATATATATATATATATATATATATATATATATATATATACATATATATATGCATATATATATATATATATATATATATACATATATATATGTATATATATATATATATATATATATATATATATATATATATATATATATATATATATATATATATATATATATATATATTCATACGAAGCTGGACTACATGAGAGTAAAATGTTTTATTCGCTTGTTTCACATGCATATTTATGAGATGTATAGCACGTAAGGTGAGTTCCATTCATGTAGGATTAAGTATACATGTGTAAATTACAAAAGACAGTCGTCATTTACTTAGTTTTATTTTCATTCAGTTACGTACATGTAAATTTATGTCATATTAAAGAATTAAAATTTCATTTCACATAGTTTTGTTAGGAAGTCTTATGTAATCTTGCTAAAAGCTATGATGTATGACACACACGCAAGTGATTGCATCATATTTCCACGTGGTTGGAAGTTGCAGGAAGGTTCTAGACTTATTTTTTTTTTTTTAATGTTACGAGAGGAGCTGTGAGAAGTTAGCAGAGAGCGTTGCCTCATTGAGCAACGATAGTACCCTACTTCAAAAACTGCCAAGTTGACAACTTGACGTCGTGAGAACCTGCCCAGACCATGTGCACACACACCAAAGGCATTACTAAAATGAACTTGAAGTTTCTAGAAGGAATTTGGATGATATATATAGGAGACCGACCCATGCTTAGGAACGAAAGAGATCCAGCCTGACCGTCTGCATGAGCCAACGTCCGCCAGTCCTCTCAGTAGCATCTATCCAGCCACCACGAATTCCATTTCCAACGTGCATAGTGTTTCCTCTCCAACGTGCATAGTGTTTCCTCTCAAACATGCATACGGTTTTCTCTCAAACATGCATATGGTTTTCTCTCAAATCAAATGAGAATAGTGTTTGTTCAAACATTGGAATTTTTGTGGTTTAAGTTGTAGTTAGGGCCTTGTATATGTGAGTACAGTTATATTACAAAAATCAATTCTTTTTTGTGCCTGGACCTATGAGATGAGGTTAAACAGTGAAGTGTATTTATTTTTGCCTAACTATTGGTAACCTTGTGTAATCTTAAGGACATCAGAGTAACTTTTATGTATATGTGAGTGTAATCACTGTTTATTTCATTTATTGTTAAAATTATATTTTTTCATAAATTAATTTCTATAGAAACCTGTGAATGTATAATTTTTTGAAGTGTCATTTTGTGTTGGTCTAAGGTCTAGTTCCGATTTAATATTTCGTGTGATTTACTTTTTGGTGTTGATTATTTAGTTGTTACATTTTATATAAAATATTTATTTATGTAAAGTGTGTATTATTTTGATCACCAATACCTTTTTCAGTGCTTTTCTCGAATCCACTGACTTAGAACCGAAGTAAGAGGTTGATTTAAGAATAGTTCCCATTAAAATCAAAGTAATCACCCAGTATTGTTTAGAGAGTAAAGTAAAGAAACATATAGATATTCAGTTTTCCTGTATATCATCGTCTAGGAGTTGTTTATTATTCTCAGGGCTCGGAGGTATTCTCTTGTTTATCAAGTTATGTATGATAAAGCAGGTGAGTTTTGGTACTCGGGAATTTACATAATTCGCTAGTCGTAATATATATTCTTTAGTGCCCAGAACCAGGAGCTGGCAAGTCTGTTTTAAATGTTGGTGATAACTTGTCCGTGTTTAGATCAAAGGTTTGACCAGTTTAGTGTTGAGAGGATTCTGTGTATTATTAGGATATATTTTTTTGGAGTGGTATAATTTGTGTAAAATACAGAATGGCTCAATTAAATGTACAGGAGTTTTTGGAAAACTCAATTGTTTGGGAATTGTCGGAAGCTAAGGAAACTAAAGCTCAGTGGCTCGCTATTACAATGGCATGTGGTGGCCATGCAACTGGTGGAATTATTGAAGCCAAAATCAAGTGTCTAGCCTTAGAAGCTTTAATAAACTCAGTAAAGTTGCCAGAAGAAGATATTGCACCAGCTCGTAACCTTATGAAGAAGGTCGAAGCAGAATTTGTAGAGAAGGAAGTATCAGATGACTTACAAACTGAAGGAATGAAAGCAGAAATGAAAATAGAGGCTGAGATTAGACAAGTTTCAGCGGAAGAGAATTTGATCGAGATGAAGATGATGTCAGAATGGGGGGAACGGGAAGAAAGAGAGAGAGATGAGGCAAGAGAGATTGCAAGACATGCAAGAGATATAGAAGCAAGAGAAATTGCAAGATGGGAAGAAAGAGAGAAAGGACAGGTAAGACGGGGGAGAGAGAGAGAGAGAGAGAGAGAGAGAGAGAGAGAGAGAGAGAGAGAGAGAGAGAGAGAGAGAGAGAGAGAGAGAGAAATTGCAAGATATGCAAGGAAATTTAAACTGTTGAATGCTCATGCAAGATCGTCAACTCAGACAGGTGTGACCCCTGCTATGCACGATCCCATGTTTAATGTGGCGAATGCACAGAGATTGATTCTGAAATTCACGGAAGGGGCTTCCGACGAGTTCTTCGATCGTTTTTAAATGGTCATGTCGACGATGGAATAGCCAGGTGATAAATGGCCTGTGTTATTGCAGTGTCCTGATTGGAAAAGGACACAGTGTGTATCTTGCCTTGTCTCAGGAGTAGAGGAAGAAGTTTCAAGAAATTAAGAGGAGTGTGTTGCAAGTGTATCAGATGACCCCTGAATACTATAATGAAAGTTTCCAAAGTTTTCATAGGGACGAGAAAACTACTTTCCTTAGTTACGTTTGTCAGGTACGGCGATGTTTTAAGAGATGGTTAGAGACTGCCAAAGTGATAGAGATGGCTGATTTAGAAGAATTGATAGTGCAGAAACAATATTTACGAGGAATTCCTGAACATATTCAGACGTATTTGAGAGAGAGAGAGAGGTGAAGAAACTTGATAGAGCCAGTTCGCTGAGTGAAGATCATAATATTCTTAGTCATAAACGACCCTCGGTATATACCCAATTCGGCATTTCCAGGGATATCAGAGGATCTATGCTTCCTCATAAGCAATCCACCCTTAAGCTAATAACAGGTGGGAGACTGTTGTACCTCCGTCTCACCCACCACACGGTACAATAATTCCGTTAACGTCGCATCCTTCCATTACAATTCTGTCGGCCTTTTCCGACTTAATTATCCTACTTCTAATGCTGAGTCTTCTATTTCTTCCAAGTCCATTGCTTCCTTATGTTCCTGTTCATTTGTCTGCCGTTCTTCTTCTTTTGGGCTCTCTCAGGACCTCTCCTTTTGTTTACTATCATGGAAAACATCTTCGGTAAACAAATCTTCTAAGTTCATCGTTTCTTCGGTTTCTCTGTCTTCTTCTGCAGCCACTTTCTTCATCGTACTCCTAGTCGTCACAGAACTAGAAAACAAATACAGGTAGTCTTTCTCACGTTCAGTCGTAGGGGTCTACTTCGGTGGTGTCTATGTTACAATGGGACAAGGCAAAAACGGCACTCCACCAACCTCATTTCCCAGTAAGACTTCCACTCCTTCGACAGCCAATAAATTCTTTACCGCAAATCAAAATGGCCTGTCACCAACTCGCATTACAGTTTCAAACGGCAAATAGGAATAACTTCCTCTCCTCCTATTATCCTTCAAAGTGATTAAATCCCGTATCGCTCAAAATCTTCACCAGAATCTGCTCGCTCCTATCTAGAGCGGCTAACTTCACAAACATAGGGTTTAAAGGCATCCACGCTGTTTGGGGTTGTTCTGTTCGTCGTGTAAACATTAGCTGGTTTATTTTCTTTGTTGACCTTTCCCATTTGATTCTTCGTTTTTGCATTCTTTGAAGTTTAATTATCCTTAACCACTTGGGCGACTGCTTTCGATTAGGTTGACCAACATTCCTTACTGATATGGCCTTTTTTGCCACACTTATAACAGACGATATTAATCTTCTGCACGTCTTTCACAACATATGAAGGAGGACGATTCGACGATTGTTGTTGTGTTACTCTCACATTCTGCACATACTGCTTTTTAGTAGTACCAGTGGTACTTCCACTGTAACTGTTGAACTTGTTCACATAGTTATTACTGAACTGGTTTCCATGGTTCAGCGAATACTTGACACTTGGATTATGAGGCAGTATAGCCCCTATGATATCCCTGGAAATGCTGAATGGGGTATATACCATCAGATATTGACTTCTGCACCGCTGAGAAGACAGGTGATCGCCGTAGCACAAGAGACGGGACACATGCGAATAAGAAAGACGACGGAGAAAATTCTGAGACACTTTTTCTGCCCTGGACTGCAAAAGGATGTGAGCCAGTTTTGCAGTGCATTTCACATTTGTTAGATGGCTGGAAAGCCTAACGAGTATATCATGAAGGGCCCCTTACACCTGATTGAAGTACGAGAAGAACCCTTCAGCAAGGTAATGATCGACATTGTGGGACCATTACAGAGATCGAGGAAAGGCTACGAATCCTTACCCGTAAGGAACATCAGTGTCCAAAAAATTGCCGAGATGTTGCTATACATTTTTACTGAGTTTGGCATTCCGGAAATCGTTAAGAGTGACCAAGAAACAAATTTCACGTCAAAATGGTTTCAGGACATGATGAAACTATTTGATGGAAAACAACAACTGTCTACTGCCTATCACCCAGAGACCCAAGGTGCATAAGAGACATTTTATCAAACCCTAAAGAATATGTTAACGAAGTACTACAACGAAACAGGAAATGCATGAGACATCGTAATACCTTTAATGTTATTTGAGGTACGCAATGCTTCTCAAGAAAGCATGGGAAGTCACCCGAATGAAATGGTGTTTGGACGAGAAGTAAGAGGAGTCATTAAAATGTTGGCATAAAAAGGGAAAGATCGAAAGGAAATAGATGGAGAATATATCAAGACTTTGTGCAAAAGGATCAGCAAGATAAGAAAGTTTTCCCCTCGAAAACCTGAAAATGAGCCAAGGAAAAATGAAGAAAGGGTTTGATATGAAAAATAAGGAGAGAAAGTTTGCGGTAGGACAATAGGTGTTGGTTTTCTTACCGATAAGGAGACTCCCTCTCACCAACAAGTTCCAAGGACCATTCAAGATTTTGGAGAAGATCAGTGACCGGACCTACGTCATCGAAACCCCAGGAAAAAGGAAAAGCCAATGAAAGGTACACATTAACTTATTGAAACCATATCTAAGCGAAAACGAGACCGAAGCTTCACAAGTGTGTATGACGCAAACCATTCCATCCACAGAAGAGGACGACAGATATGAGGTAGGGGCTGTAAGCAAAGTGAATAAATCCTCCATCATTAGGAACTTAGAAGAGAAAATAACTAATTTGAACAAAAAGCTGTAAGAGGAATTAAGCCGATTGATTAAAAGTTTCCCTGAAATTGTCTCAGACATTCCAAAATTAACCAACTTGACGAGGCATGAGATACACCTCAAGTTGACTATTTGTTACAAAACAGATTACCCAAACAAAGCTCTACCCTCACAGTTCTCCATGCATGCTCGTGAAAAAACCCTGCGGATCTTTCAGGATGTGTACCGACTATCGAAAGTTGAATTCAATCAGTGTGTCTAACAGTTATCCATTGCCACTCATAGACCAACTACTCGACAACATTAGAAAAGCGGGGTTCGTCTCTCTGATTGATTTGTAAAAAGGCTGCTATCAAATTTCTTTGGAGACAATGTAAAATTATCATCAGCTTTTATAACCCTGTTTGGGTTGAATCAATACACAGTCATGCCATTTGGTCTAATGAACTCACCCACTACCTTTCAACGAGTGATGGATAACCTTCTAGGATCGATTGAAGGAGTAGGTGTATATCTCGATGATATTGTAATATATTCATCAACCTGAGAAGAACCTTTCTGAACCCTAGAGAAGGTGTCTCAAACACTGCAAGCACATCTGAGTATT
>NC_090739.1:93089814-93114814 GCF_036898095.1 Palaemon carinicauda | reverse complement strand
TATTTTTCAAATGTTATAGATGACCAAACATTTTGAACAAATAGGAATCTCCTGGTATACTTATTCTGATTTTGAAGTCATTTCCGATGTAAGTCCTAAGAAATTTATTAATATACCTAATAAGAACAATGACATACCGTACGACTGAGTGTGAAGTGGTATTAAACATTAAAGTACTTAGAGTCTATCTAATAGGATTCTAAGGCATTATTTGCAATATTACTATTTTGAGAGAGACAAAATTTCTTTACAACAGTCATGAAAGGGATATGAGATTCTATCGCAAATTTCTCGTGGGAACAAAAATAACAACAGCAGCAGTAGTGACTATTACTATCATTGTTGTTGCTGTCAGAATTAATACTATTTCATAGAAATACTAGGGAAGGGTCAAATACCATTAAACTGATTTAAAATAAAAAAAATTACATATTAATACGGCTCTATATATATATATATATATATATATATATATATATATATATATATATATATATATAAAATAAAAAAATGACATATTAATACGGCTCTCTCTCTCTCTCTCTCTCTCTCTCTCTCTCTCTCTCTCTCTCTCTCTCTCTCTCTCTCTCTATATATATATATATATATATATATATATATATATGTATATATATATATATATATATATATATATATATATATATATATATATATATATATATTCTTACGAAGCTGGTCTAGTGTAGAGTAAATACAGTAGTTTAATAATGATTTTATCTATATTTTATTTGTGCCTTGAAGAGAGGTTAGCCAGCTCTTAATATAAGTTTTTCTCATTTAGACCTAAGAATATCATGTAAAATACATAAGACTTTCGTCATTAATTTAATTGTTTTCTTTATTCAAGTTCGTATGTGTAAATTTTTGTTACCTTTAAGAATTAACTTTATATTTCACGTATTTTTGTTACAAAGTCTTGTAGTCTGTTTGAGAGTGTTTTGTGACCATATGAAATATAAACAAGGGCTTATGTAATGTTCTTTTTCATTTCTATGAGGTATTGTGTCATGTTTGAGAGAAAATACGCAATTATTTTGGGTACCATGTGGTTTGGAATTTTTTGCGAAAAACCTATTGATAGGATGTTATCTTTTTTTTTATTTTGGGGACAAAGGGTGGGTAGAGCTAGCCGACTGGGAGAGTTCGTCTCCCTGTTGCGTGAATAACCGTTCGAGAGGGCAATACTTGTACTTGATAAATCTGACGCCTTAGGCCAACCCCCCACGCTTCCAAAACTATTTAGAACATTCTGGAAGTAGCTAAGTCTTATATACGTGACCCCCAGGGCTGCATAGCAGCAGTAGAGAAGTAGCCGTCTTGTATAAGAGCCAAAAATTCCCTTTTTCTGTCCGAGTACCCACAGTGTGTCCTCCCCTAAGTGACTCTGCGCACCAAAGCAAATTGTGTGTTGAAAAGATAAGTAAGATGAAACAGTGATTTGAATTTATTGTATTTGTGTGAGTGTTGGCATTGTGTAAAGTTTTGTAACTGGCCCCTTAGGAAGGCGTTAGCACTTGTATTGTGATCTGGTTATCTATTTTCATTAAGTGTCAAACTTAAATATTGTACTCAGATTTAATTTGAAGTGAAACAAGTGATTGTATAGTTTTCATAAATGATATTTCTTTTCTTATTCTAAGGTTTATCAGATATAATAGTTCAAGTCAAGTAATTATATAATGTTCAGGTCGTAACATTTTTATTTTAATCTAAGTTTTGTTCACACTTAATATTTTGCGTGATTTATTTGTTTTATGTAAATTCTTTCAGTGTTGTAATTTATATAGAATATATTTATTTTTGTAAAGAGTGTATTATTCTAATCACCATTCTTTGGAATAACATTTGCTCGTATTCTGTTAAAGAATCATAGTAAGTAATAGCATTAAATAATTCTTAAGAATAATTACTCAGTTTAGTTTTGAGTGTACCTACGAGACCTTTGGATAATCAGTTTTATATATTGCTGTTATTTAACTGCCTCGTAGTTCGTGTATTAATATTTAAAAGTGTAACAGTTTTAATGTAAAAGCAAACAAGTGAGTTTGGAATTCGAGAGGTTGATTAACTTGCCAGTCGTAATATATATAACATAATATTTTTGGTTCCCAGTCACGAGCTATTGTATAATATAGTTTTTGGTGCCCAGACCCATGAGCCATCATCAGGTAATATAATGTATATATGTATATATATATATATATATATATATATATATATATATATATATATATATATATGCATATATATAAACTTATTATATATATATATATATATATATATATATATATATATATATATATATATATATATATATATATATATAACAGAGCAATAACGTGGTGCCCTGAAGCAAGAAAAATTACATAATTGAAAACAATGATGACTCCATAGCTACAAAAATATTGCTAGTACTTTCAAAACTTGGTTATTAATTTCAATACCAAGCCAAATTTGAAATATCTTTCTTGTATTTGTAAATATTTAATCCCTCAATGCAACTGAAGGGTTAGTCATCCCAAAAATATCTTAAGTGGCACTTGAAAACTTGACGCATAAACAAAGAGGATATTAAAGTACTCCAAAAACCAGCTTGTATGTATTAAGAGTAAATGGGATAATACAAGAATGACCTGGAGGTGCATTTATTCATGAAACTCAAAGGAAAGAACTGCAAAACTACAACTGGTTATATTGAGAGCAAGAGCGTATTGATAAAAAAAAAAAACACGTCGATATTGTTTTGTCATAAGAGACTCATACGTAGAGATGCATATTTTATGCGTGTATGTTTTTCCTCAAGAACAATACTATGTAAGAAACATTTGTTATAATGCAGTTGTCACAGTAAAGTGGAAAAGGACATTCTTCTTTCTGAGACAAAGAATACATCATTAAAAACGAAAATAAAATGAGATGATCTCGTTTAGCATGACCTCTATATCACTTTAGATCTGGGAAATGCATTTTTATACTAGTATTAGAACTCTCCTTTAAATACTGAAAAACAGTCGACAAAGGAAAATATCGTCAATAAACGAAAACCGTTATGATCAACGATCGTATATGTGTTTTGTCTGGTGAAATGATCACCTGTCTCCGAAAATGGATAATTTATTTTTACACAATGAGATCATAATGTCAAATCTGATGACCATAAATAAAACATCAAGACATTGGAGTCACGTCTACTGTATGTCTAGCTAGCGTTAATTGGTGTCGAACTATAAACTAACATAATATCGATCTTAAAATACGGCAATTGCATGTCTACATTATATGAAGAAACTATAATCAGTAACACCTTAATTTTGTCAGAGAGAGAGAGAGAGAGAGAGAGAGAGAGAGAGAGAGAGAGAGAGAGAGAGAGAGAGAGAGAGAGAGTCAAGAAATTCCTCATGGTCGATATTCCCCATTTGGAGTAGAAATGACACGCAAACCAACATATCAACGAGAGATCCTTCTATTCACTCAGTCAGGGCCGCTTTCTATTGGTTATATAATACTCGACTATCCACGCACTGCTATTGATCGAACATTATATGAGGATAATAAAAATTACGGTCAGCGTAGTTCCTTCTTAATGAATGCCTTACGAAATGCAAGGAGTTAAATGTGCTAATAACAACGAAGAAACAGTGAGAAAATCTGCGGGTTTTAGTGAGGTAAAATAATGTAAGGGAGGAGTTTGAGGAAAGGTATTTACGAGAGACAGTCACCAGCAGCAGGCATGCATACTGCCACCTCTAATCTCTCTTCATTAGCTCATTGTGAAAGCACAAGACTCTATTGATGCGATGCATGAAGACTTCTTTTATTACTCCATCTGCTACCTAGTATTTATATCTTTGTATGTCTCATTAAATTTTATTTCTTAATTTGATATCGACAGCATAATTATGCCACATAAACATCAAAACAAGTAGGTTATGATGCATATGTCCTATGAAATTATTTTGCTGGTCATGGTTTGGACAGAAACGCTGGCTAGAATTAACTAGTTTATTTACACAGATACCTGATTTTTTTTTAGAAATCTGACATTGCACTCCTTGCGAGCGGATTGTAATTGTATACCATTTATGTTCGTTCGTTAATGATTGCTATACCTTATGTGGAAAATGCATGAGTCCATGTTCGTCATAAGGTGGAGCAATCTTAAACTAACGAACAAAAAAAATATGTACATAATCACAATCCGGGTGTAAGCGCGTGTTCCACATAAGGTGGGATAATCATCAACGAACGAACGAAAAATGTACACGATTACAATCCAGGTGTGAGCCCGTGTTCCACACAAGGTGGGACAATCATAAACAAACGAAGGAAAAATGTACACAATTACAATCAAGGTGTGAGCCGGTGTTCTACATAAGGTGGGGCAATCTTAATCCAACGAACAAAAAAGGAAAACGATTACAATCCAGATGTGAGCTCGTGTTCCACATAAGGCGTAGCAACCATAAACAGATGAACGAAAAAGGTACAGGATTACAATCCAGGTATGAGCCCATGTTCCACATAAGGTGTTGGCCATCATAAACAAACGAACGAAAAAGGTACAGGATTATAATCCAGGTGTGAGCCAGTGTTCCACATAAGGTGGGACAATCATATACAAATAAATAAAAAAGGTTTATGACTGCAATCCAGGTGTGAACACATATTCCACATGAGGTATGGCAATCATAATCGAAGGAACAAAAAAGGTATAGGATTACAATCCGGGTGTGAGCCCATGTTCTACATAAGGTGTTGGCCATCATAAACAAACAAACGAAAAGGTACAGGATTACAATCCAGGTGTGAGCCAGTGTTCCACATAATGTGGGGCAATCATATACAAATAAACAAAAAAGGTTTATGACTGCAAACCAGGTGTGAACACGTATTCCACATGAGGTAGGGCAATCATAATCGAAGGAACAGAAAAGGTATAGGATTACAATCCAGGTGTGAGCCCATGTTCCACATAAGGTGTTGGCCATCATAAACAAACGAACGGAAAAGGTACAGGATTACAATCCAGGTGTGAACCTATGTTCTACATAAGGTAGGGCAATCATATACAAATAAACAAAAAAGGTATACGATTACAATCCAGATGTGAGCCAGTGTTCCACATGAGGTGGGGCAATCATATACAAACAAACAAAAAAGGTACACGACTACAATCCACGTGTGAGCCAGTGTTCCACATAAGGTGGGGCAATCATATACAAATAAACAAAAAAGGTTTATGACTGCAATCAAGGTGTTAGCACGTATGCCACATGAGGTAGGGCAATCATAATCGAAGGAGCAAAAAAGGTCTAGGATTACAATCCAGGTGTTAGCCCATGTTCCACATAAGGTGTTGGCCATCATAAACAAACGAACGAAAAAGGTACAGGATTACAATCCAGGCGTGAGCCCATGTTCCACATAGGGTGGAACGATCATAAACAAATGAACGAAAAAGGTACATGATTACAATCCAGGCGTGAGCCAGTGTTCCACAAAAGGTGGGGCAATCATATAAAAATAAACAAAAAAGGTTTATGACTGCAATCCAGGTGTGAACACATATTCCACATGAGGTACGGCAATCATAATCGAAGGAACAAAAAAGGTATAGAATTACAATCCAGGTGTGAGCCCATGTTCTACATAAGGTGTTGGCTATCATAAACAAACGAACGAAAAAGGTACAGGATTACAATCCAGGTGTGAGCCCATGTTCCACATAAGGTGGAACGATCATAAACAAATGAACGAAAAAGGTACATGATTACAATCCAGGCGTGAGCCCGTGCTCCACATGAGGTGGGGCAATCATAATCGAAGAAAAGAAAAGGTGAAGGATTACAATCCAGGTGTGAGGCCGTGTTCCATAGGTGGTGGGGTAATCATAATCGAAAGAAGGAAAGAGGTACACAATTGCAATCCCAGTGCGATTCCGTTTTCCACAAAAGGTGGGGAAATCATAAATAAATGAATGAAAGAGGTACACGATTATAATCCATGTGTGAACATGTGTTCCACATAAGGTGGGGCTATCATACAAACGAATAAAAAAAGTACAAGATTACAATCCAGGTGTCAAGGCTTCCAGAAGGCTAGAATTATTGCCAGATATTTGCTCAGACAGCATCTATAACGTTTACAACGCTTCCAGAAGTCTAAAATTTCTGCACATCAGGCAAACACTTGGAAAATATTTTATATACAGGAACAAAACCATTCGAATGAACTGAATTGAAAGCTTGCAATATTCCTTTTTTTCTAGTATCTTTTTTAACAATAAAGTTTTGTCATTCCTGGAATAAACAAAAATATCTTTAACGTGACCTTGTATTTCTTGTTTATCTGTTTTCATGTAGTTCACGGGAAGTCATGTTTTGTTCACCAGAAAATCGCTGAGATGATGAGTCAGATGACTGAACATCCTCTGGGATGTATGCTAGTTTAGGGTTTTTATCGATACCAGGTAGCTCTGCCTTCCACTGACATTTCATGCACTTCTGTTTTAGCTGTAGGATGCGATAAGGTCCCAAGTATGCGGTTGACAGGGGGGTCGGTGGGAATCTTTTCTGATGAACACATATTTGATATTTTTTAGTTCTGCGGGGATGTAAGATTACATGGCTGAGGTGTATGTTTTTCTTGTGGTAATATTTTTTGTATAGGTTAACGGACATCGGAGGGGCAGTGAGATCATTTGAATCCTGAAATATGTCTGCAGATATCGCTAAGGATTATCTGTAGTGTCTTCGCTGGCTAGTTATCATGGTCTGCATGTGGGGCTTTTTTCGGTCCTAATAGGATCTATGGTAAATCCTTTTACCACCTTACAAAATGACATGTTCAACTATGGCTATGTCCATGACAATGTCACAATCTGGTCATAAATCTAATGCCTTCCCCTACATTTTTTTTTTTGTTACTGAATATCATAATATTAGTTCAACCAGATCACTGGACTAGAAAAATAGCTGTTTATAAAAAAGAGTGAAGTAATGAATTATTTGCATTTGAGAATTTAGTCTTAGCGTGAGTAGCTAAAATTGTAGTTTTGACTAAGAAAAAGAAAAAAAATATAATAGGTTTCCATTTCCAACGCTTAATCCCAGCGAATTTCTCCCTAATAGTGTTATATTGTACACATCACCCTTCGTCTTTTGGATAACGTTTAGGAACAGTTGTCTGCATGAATTCTAGTACACATCAAGGTAGGAGAGAAGTAGAAATTTAGAACGTATGCCGAAATCCATATAGGGATTGTTAAAGGAATCACCAGTAATACTAAACTTCTTTACTTAGCAAAGTTCACATTTCAGTTATTATAATGATAACTAACCTATCCAAACTCCAAATTTAGTCCCGTTTAGTGGTAGGACTCCATTAGTAATAGGTAAGAGATAATATTTTCGATAGAAGGAATTATAATCAATTGTCAATTGACTAGAAAAAAAGATAAAATTGGCAATTTTACTTCCGCCCCCTCCCCCGTCCATATTCGAGGATAGGCTAGTTCGTCTACTAACTGTAAAGCTAATTATTGTTTTACAGAACTTATTATCACAATATTGGTGTTTCATCAGGTTGAATGAGATGTAGTATAGAACGAAAAATAATTCTCAAATAAAGAAAATAATTCTGCAAATGAGAGAGAGAGAGAGAGAGAGAGAGAGAGAGAGAGAGAGAGAGAGAGAGAGAGAGAGAGAGAGATGGCCGATGAGTATGATGAAATACACTAGCCACATCACTCCCATGAACTGGTTTCCAAGTTACCTTACCAGGTAATTATCATTAGCGTTTAATCTGAACACAAGGAAATCTGTGATGTTAGAATAACCAAAAGTACCATTATCGGAGTATCGGCATTTTAACCTCATTTTTTTTATTGGCCGATACCGATACCGATATTGCTGACATGGCAGTGGTCGATACAGATACAGCTACTCACAAATAAACCTGATACTACCGATACCAATACCGATACCGATACGATCGCCCAATCGCTACTAAAAACGCTAGTGGTTGGCGGCCGTCGTATGTATCCTGCTCCAGTACTGCAAGCATTGTTGCTGCATAATGTTTTGGGTTTTCCTTTTAAGAATTCATATAAGGAAGACATGATTTTAGCCAGGTTGGTTATAAAACAGTAATAGTAACTGATGACGCCAATAAACTTTTACTCTTATTATTACTATTATTATTATTATTATTATTATTATTATTATTATTATTGCCAGCCAAAATATAGTGCTTTAATGTTTCCTAGCTTTGGAAAATCGGTAACTGCTTGGACCTTCGTTGGAAGAGGTTTAACACCTTTGGGACTTTCGATGGCCGAGAATTCTTCTGTATTTTTTATTCATTCACTATTAACTTTTTTCTGATCTTCTCGGGGACTTATTTTACGTCTTTGATGTGCTGTTTATAGTTGAGGCTGAAAATCGGGATGCTGATGTAAATGATGCAGCATGGTAATTCTCCAAGAATATTGTTTATTGGGCATTTAAAGGTGGCATATGCATTTCAAAGGCCGAAAGAGCTGTAATTAAAAGTATATGTCCCGAATGGGATGATAATGGCTGTCTTTTCTACGTCCTCTTTTGCTTTTGCCACTGAGACATGATAATACCCATTCAGGAGATTGATTTTTAAGAAGATTATTACTCCTTCGATTTGGTTAGTTATGTCTGCGACATTAGGTAAGAGGTATCTGTCTGGTACTGTTTGAACGTTAAGTCACCAAGAGTACCCGCAGAGCCGCCATGTTCTGTCACTTTTAGAGACCATATAGAGAGAAGATCCCCACGGGCTGGAGGCTTTCTAGCAGAATCCTGCCTGTTCTTTCCTAGAATAATTACTTTGGATTGGCTAGTTTGTCTGGACCAGTCATCTGAAACATAGATGCACTGGTGGCCCCTCTGTGACAATATGTTGTTTGATATGTCATTTTGCAGGGTTAGTGAGGTCATGCTGGAGGTCATCCTTGAACACTTCAGATAATTTCTGTAAGGACGAGAGATTTCTGGTCCCAGCGTGGAACTTGTTGCTGCCCTTGGAATGCTGGAGACTATAGCCCCTATATCTGAATGAATTACAGTCTGGATACGTCTACCAGTATGTTGTGAGCCATCAGGATATCTGGTCCTAGTAGTGTGATGAATGTTCAACTGTATGGTTTACCATCGAATGCTACTTACATGTTTCTAGTTCTATATAATTTCAGTGAGGTGCTGGTTGTGGTATACACATGGAGGGTTTTGGGGGCTGGATTAATTCTTTTGTTCAGGGTGGCTAGGATGAATGATTTGCATGCGCCAGTAGTGACGAGAAACTCCATATGAGTCATCTCATCGACGATGTAGAAACATGTAGAGGTATTTTTTTATGTCTTGAAAAAGACAGCATGACAGGTTTATTTCCCTGTATGAGGTAATCAGTCTGGCCTTCACTGATGGTTAGTTTTATGACAGCATGCACCCTTGCTCACATTGGAAGAAACAAATTCCCTTTGGTTTATCAGGCTGCATTATTTAGTGTGGCGGCTGCTTGATAAAAAGCTTGTTGTTCATTCAATGGTGTACGAGAGCAGCAAGGAAATCTGCCTAATGCTCGGTCTCTTGATCACTTAGAATTTGGGATATGTAGCAGCCTCTGCTACACTGGCAGTTGCTGGTTGAGTGGGTTCTACTGATGATTGGGCCAAGTGAACCTCATCTACCATTTGTAGTAACTCCTTGATAAGCATGATGGATGCATTTGGAATTTCCACGACTAATTTACTCAGTAACTTCGCATGCAAAGTCCAGTGTCATCTCTTGTTAGCTGTCAGTGATGGGTGTTGTTACTAATTGTCAGAGATGCTTGTAGATGTGTGAGGGCCTTTGATCTTCTATTGCCATTCCTATGTTGTTCAGAAATATTTTGCCTCCGAGGGTTGTGGACATACTGAAGAATGAACTTAAATAGGTCTTCAGAGTTTCCTGTGTGATGGCAGTGTCTTGCTCAATTAACCCTTCTGCTATTTGTTTGAAGGCTTTATCGGGCTGGAATTTGAGTATGGTGTTAGCTTTCGTGACAAACATGTGATCTTCTTTGATCTGAAGATAGTATCTGCCTTAAAAAAGCAGGCCTCTGGGTTGTGTGTCATGAAAATAGGTAGGCTGGCAGAGGCAGTGGCGGTGATTTTGTTACGAGAGTTGGCGGTGCCAGGCATCTTCACGCCCTCTGGGGTTGCCATTATGCTGGTAATGGTTTGGGCAGAAATTCAGACTAGGATTAACCCGCTTATTTACATAGAAGTCTAACATATTACACTCCTTGCAAACAGAAAGATAGAAGGAAACATTTACATACAAAAAGATACACAATTACAATCCTGGTGTTTCTGAACACAAGGTTAATGTTAGGAATATATTTTATTTACAGAACAGAACCATTTGAATGAGTCAGTGAAATATGATGGATGGAAAGTATTTTCTGGAAATAGCTGACTTCCATCCATGATGTTTAAACCGGCCCCTTGCAGTTGGACATCTTAGGAGCAAAGGCAGATGCATAAGAAGGATAGAAGCCCGTCTGGAAATGGCTACCTTCCATATATCATATTCAAATTGGCTCTTTGCAGTTGGACATCTAGAGGTCAAGTTCTGAGGCAGTTAGACATCTCATAGAATGAGTCAGTTTGAATAAGATTGATGGAAGTCAGGACTAGAAATACCTGGCTTCTATCCATCATATTCAAACTGGATAAAAGCAGTCGGACATCTCAAGGAATACGCCAGTGCTGGAAATAGGTGACTTTCGTCTAGCATATTCAGATTGTCTCAATGCAGTTGGACATCTAAAAGTCAAAGTCTAATGCAGTTATACTTCGCAGAGAATGAGTCAGTTTGAATATGATTGATGGAAGTCAGTGCTGAAAATAATTGGTTTCCATCCATCATATTTAAACTTGCTCATTGCAGCTGGATATCTCAGGGAATAACCAATTTAAATATGAAGGACAGACGTCAGTACTGGAAATGGCCGACTTCCTTCTATCCTATTTAAACTGGCTTAATGCAGTAGGGCATCTAAAAATTAAGGTCTTGGGCAGTTAGTCATCTCAGGGAATGAGCAAGTTTGAGTATGATTGATCGAAGTCAGTTTTGGAAATACCTGGCTTCAATCTATCATATCTAAACTACTCATTGCAGTCGGACATTTGTAGGAATAAGCCAACAGAATATGATGGATAGAAGCCAGTTCTTGAAATGGCTGACTTCCATCTATCATATCATATCATATTCAAATTGGCTTATTGTAGTTGGACATCTTTAGACCTAAAACAGTTACACATCTTAAGGAATGAGCCAGTTTGAATAGGATTGATGGAAGTCAGTACTGGAAATACCTGATTTCTATCCATCATATTCGAATAGGTTCATAGCAGTTGGTCATCTCTGGAAATAAGCCGGTTGAATATGATAGATGGAAGCCAGTTCTGAAATTGGCCGACCTCCATCTATCATATTCAACTTGGCTCATTGCATTTTGACATCTAAAGGTCAAGGTCTAAGGCAATTAGAAACTTCATGGAATGAACCGGTTTGAATATGATTGATGGAAGTCAGTGCAGGAAATACCTGACCTCCATTCATCATATTTAAACTGGCTCATTACAGTCGGACAACTCTGTGAAAACGTTAGTTGAATATGATGGGTGGAAGCCAGTTCTAGAAATGGCCGACTTCCAGCTATCATATTCAGATTGGATCATTTCAGTTGGACATCTAAAGTACAAGGTCTAAGGCAATTAGACATCTCAAGGAAAAGGCCACTTTGAATATGATGGATGGAAGTCATTTCTGAAAATGGCTGACTTCCATCTATCATATTTAAAAGGGTTCATTGCAGTTGGACATCTCTGGGAATAAGCGGTTGAATATGATGCATGGAAGGAAGTTCTGGAAAAGGCTGACTTTCATCTATCATATTCAAATTGGCTCATTGCAATTCAACATAATAATGTTAAGTTCTAAGGCAGTTAGTCATCTCAGGGAATGAGTCAGTTTGAATATAATGGATGGAAGTCTTTTATGGAATTGTCTGACTTCCATCAATCATATTTAAACTGGCTCACTGCAGTCGGAGATCTCTGGGAATAAGCAGTTGAATATGATGGATAGAAGCCAGTTCTGGAAATGGCTGACTTGCATCTATAATATTCAAATTGGCTCATTATAGTTGAATATCTAAAGGTCAAGGTCTAAGGCAGTTAGCCATCTCAGGGAATGAGCCAGTTTGAAAATGATAGATGAAGGTAGTAGGTTGGCCTGGGCACCAGCCGCCCGTTGAGATACTACCGGTAGAGAGTTATGGGGTCCTTTGACTGGCCAGGCACTACTACATAGGACCCTTCTCTCTGGTTACGGTTCTTTCCCTTTGCCTACATAGACACCGAATAGTCTGGCCTATACTTTACAGATTCTCCTCTTTCCTCATACACCTGATAACACTGTGATTAATAGACAATTCTTCTTCACCCAAGGGGTTAACTACTGCACTGTAATTGTTCAGTGGCTACTTTCCTCTTGGTAAGGGTAGAAGAGACTCTTTAGCTATGGTAAGCAGCTCTTCTAGGAGAATGACACTCCAAAATCAAACCATTGTTCTCTATTCTTAGGTAGTGCCATAGCCTCTGTACCATGGTCTTACACTGCCTTGGGTTAGAGTTCTCTTGCTTGAGGGTACACTCTGGCACACTTTTCTATTTAGTTTCTCTTCCTCTTGTTCTGTTAAAGTTTTCATAGTTTAAATAGGAAATATTTATTTTAATAATTTTATTTTTCCTTATTTCCTTATTTCCTTTCCTCACTGGGCTATTTTCCCTATTGGGGCCCCTAGGCTTATAGCATCCTGCTTTTCCAACTAGGGTTGTAGCTTAGCATATAATAATAGTAATAATAATAAATCTCTTTAGGAAATGGTTGACTTCCATCTATCATATTCAAACTGGCTCATTGTGGTCGGACATCTATGGGAATAAGCAGTGGATTACGATGGATGGAAGCCAGTTCAGTTCTGTAAATGGCTGACTTCCATTTATCATATTCAAATTGGCTCTTTACAGTTGGACATCTGAAGGTCAAGGTCTAAGGGAATGAACCAGATGAATATGATGTATGGAAATCTTTTCTGAAAAATGGCTGGCTTCCATCTATCATATTTAATCTGTCTCACTGCAGTCGGACTTCTAAACATCAAGTTCTAAGGCATTTAGACATCTCAGGGAATGAGCCAGTTATGATAAGATTGGTGGAAGTTATTACTGGAAATACATGGCTTCCGTCCATCATATTCAAACTGCTTCATTGCAGTTGGACATATAAAGGTTAAAGTCTAAGGTAATTAGATATCTTAGGGAATAAACCAGTTAAATATGATGAATGAAAATCTTTTCTGAGAATAGCTATCTTACATCTATCATATTTAAACTGGCTCATTGCAGTCGGACATCTAAAGGTTAAGAAATAAGGCAGTTAGACATATCAGGGAATGAGCCAATTTAAATATGATGGAGCGAAATCTTTTCTCGGACATCTCTATGAATAAGTAGTTGAAATGATCGATGGAAGCCATCTATCATATTCAAATTGATTCATTGCAGTTGTACATCTAAAGGTCCAGGTCTAAAGCATTTAGACATCTAAGGAATTCAGCCATTTTGAATATGATGGATGGAAGTCTTTTCTGGAAGTAGCTCACTTCTATCAAACATATTGAAACTAGCTCATTGTAGTCGGACATCTCTTGGAATAAGCAGTTGAATATGATGGAGAGAAGCCAGTTCTGGAAATGGCTGACTTCCATCTATCATTTTCAAATAGGCTCAATGCATTTGGACATCTAAAGGGCTCAATACAGTTGGACATCTAAAAGTCAAGGTCTAATGCAGATAGACACCGCTGGGAATGAGCCAGTTTCAATATGATTAATGGAAGTCAGTAATGGAAATACTTGGCTTCCCTCCATCATATCTAAACTGGGTCATTGCAGTTGGACATCTCAGCGAATAAGCCAATTAAATATGAAGTACAGAACTCTGCTCTGGAAATGGCTAACTTCCATCTATCGTATTCAAAGTGGCTCATTGCAGTTGGACATCTAAAGGTCAAGGTCTAAGGCAGTTAGACATCTTAGGGAATGAGCCAGTTCAATATGATGGATGGAAGTCCTTTCTGGAAAAGGCTGGCTTCCATCCGTCATATTCAAACTGGTCTATTGCAGCTGGATATTTCAGGGAATAAGTCAGTTGATTATGAAGGAAATAAATCAGTTCTGAAAATGGCGGAATTCCATCTATTATATTAAAATTGGCTCATTGCAGTTAGACATCTAAAGGTCAAGGTCTAAGGCAATTAGACATTTCAGGGAATAAGCCAGTTGAATATGATGGATGGAAATTTTTTCTGAAAATGGTTGGCAACCATCCAGCATATTCAATATCTTCAAACTGGCTAATTGAAGCTGGATATCTCAGGAATAAGCTTGTTGAATATGAAGGATAGAAGTCACTTCTGGAAATGACTGACTTCCATCTATCATATTCAAATCAACTCATTACAGTTTGGCATCTGAAGGTCAAGGTCTTTTAGGGAATGGGCCAGTGTGGATATAATTGATTGAAGTCAGTTCTGAAAATACCTGGTTTTCATCCATCATAATCAAATTGGGTCCTTTCAGTTCAACCTATCTGTGAATAAGCCATTCAAATATGATGGTAGAAGTCAGTTCTTGAAATGGAGGATTTCCATCCAATATATTTAAATTTGGTCTTTGTAGTTAGAAATCTCTGGGAGTAAGGAAGTTATATATGATGGATAGAGGCCAAATATAGGAATGGTTGACTTCCATCTATCATATTCAAATTGGCTTGTTGTAGTTGGACATCTCAAAGGCGAGGTCTAAGGTTGTTGGATATTTCAGGGAATGAGACTGTTGAATATGATGGATGAAAGTCTCTTCTGGAAATAGCTGGCTTCCATCCATCATATTCAAACTAGCTCATTGCAGCTGGACATTTCTGCGAATAGGCCAAATGAATATGATGGATAGAAGCCAGTCCTGGAATGGCTGACTTCCATCTATCATATTCAAATTAGCTTATTACAGTTGGACATCTAAAGATCAAGGTCTAAGGCAGTTAGACATCACAGGGAATGAGCCAGTTGAATATGATGGATGGAAGTCTTTTCTGGATATGGTTGGCTTCCATCTATCATATTCAAATTTGCTAATTGCAGTTGGACATCTCATGGAATAAGCCAGTTGAATAAGAAGAATAGAGGCCAGTTCTGGAAATAGCTGACTTCCATCTATCATGTTCAAATTAGCTCATTCCAGTTGAAAATCTAAAGGTCAATGTCTAATGCAGTTTGACATCTCAGGAAATGAGCCAGTTTGAATATGATGGATGGAGGTCTTTTCTGGAAATAGCTGGCTTCCATCCATCATATTCAAACTGGCTCATTGCAACTGGGCATCTCTAGAAATAAGCCAGTTAAATATTATGGATAGATGCCGTTTCTGGAAATGGCTGAATTTCATCTATCAGATTAAAATTGGCTCATTGCAGTTAGATATCTAAAGGTCAAGGTCCAAGGTAGTTAGACATCTCAGGGAATGAGCCAGTTGAATATGAGGGATGGAAGTCTTTTTCTGGAAATGGCTGGCTTCCATCCATCATATTCAAACTGGCTCATTGCAGTTGGACATCTCTGGAAAAAAGACGGTTGAATATGAAGGACGGAAGCCAGTTTTGGAAATAGCTGACTTCCATCTATCATATTCATATTGGCTCAATGCAATTCAACATAATAATGTTAAGTTCTAAGGCAGTTAGTCATCTCAGGGAATGAGTCAGTTCGAATATAATGGATGGAAGTCTTTTATGGAATTGTCTGACTTCCATCAATCATATTTAAACTGGCTCATTGCAGTCGGAGATCTCTGGGAATAACCAGTTGAACATGATGGATAGAAGCCAGTTCTGGAAATGGCTGACTTGCATCTATAATATTCAAATTGGCTCATTATAGTTGAATATCTAAAGGTCAAGGTCTAAGGCAGTTAACCATCTCAGGGAATGAGCCAGTTTGAAAATGATAGATGAAAATCTCTTTAGAAAATGGCTGACTTCCATTTATCATATTCAAATTGGCTCTTTACAGTTGGACATCTGAAGGTCAAGGTCTAAGGGAATGAACCAGATGAATATGACGTATGGAAATCTTTTCTGAAAAATGGCTGGCTTCCATCTATCATATATAATCTGTGACGGGCCGAGAGAGGAGTTGTGAAATCAAAGGCAGATTGGAAACGACTGAGTTATATTGTTGTGGAACACTCTCCTTTATACAAAACCTCAAGGCAACAGGACATGACAAGTTCACAAGACAGACAATATCACAGAGGAAAAACCAGACAGGATTTTTCATGTTCGTTTTAGTGCGAGGGAGGAGCGAAGATACAAGCATAATATATACAAAAGGAATTATGTACAATTGTGTGAAACACGGTTGGTACATGGCTCCCCCCCCCCTAAAAATGACATACTGTACATGTTAAATAGGGCGCCCTGATCTAGAGAGGCGAACTGTAGGCGGGTCATCTGGCAGAAGATAAGCAGGTTTTAGACGATCAATGGAGACCCAGTCTTCTTTGCCCCGAATGTTTAGGAGGAATGCTTTCGGACTGCGTCGGATCACAAGGAAAGGTCCCGTGTAAGGGGGCGTTAACGATGGCTTGCTGGTGTCGTTGCGCAGGAAGACGTGCGTTGCAGAGTGCAAGTCCGTTGGTATGTGATGCTTCGCTGGGGGCTTGTAAGTCTGGCGGCACGGAGTAAATTTTCCCACGACGTGACGTATGCGCTGGAGATCGTTGGAGGAGGTTGTAGAAGGAAAAATCTCGGCAGGGACGACCAACGGGTCGCCATACACCATTTCGGCTGCAGAGACGTCGAGGGCGTCTTTAGGAGTGGTCCTTAGTCCAAGGAGGACCCAGGGAAGCTGAGTAAACCAGTTGCAATCCTTGCAGCGGGACATCAAAGCTGCTTTGAGGGTGCGATGAAAACATTCAACCATTCCATTGGCAGCAGGGTTGTAGGCCGTTGTCTGATGTAGGGTGATGCCCAGGAGATTCGCTAATGACGTCCATAATTGAGAGGTGAAAGTGGTTCCCCTGTCAGAAGTAATATGCTCAGGGATACCGAATCTTGAAATCCATCCAGAGAGTAAGGCAGATGTACATGAGGCGGACGTTGCAGTTTCCATGGGAATGGCTTCAGTCCAACGAGTGGAGCGGTCGATGACGGTAAACAGGTAACGATGTCCTTGTGATGTGGGTAGGGGGCCTACAACGTCGACGTGAATGTGTGCGAAACGACGCTGAGGTTGAGGAAAGGTGCCCACTCCTGAATCCGTGTGTCGATGTACTTTGGAAGTTTGGCAAGAAGTACAGGCACGGACCCAATCCTTAGCATCCTTAGAAATGCCGTGCCAAATGAACTTTGCCTTCAGCAGCTGTGCAGTAGAACGGCACGAGGGATGAGAAAGGCCGTGGATGAAATCAAACACCTGTCGGCGCATGGGAGCAGGAATCCAAGGTCGCGGTCTACCAGTACTGACGTCACAGAGGAGGGTGGTGTTGGAGTTTTCGAGGGGAAAATCCTCCCAACGGAGGGACGTGCAGGATGTCCTACAAGCTTGATACTCTGGATCCTGTCGTTGGGCTTCAGCCAGGGCGTTGTAGTCCAATCCCAGTTGAACGGCAGCCAACGTGTTTCTTGACAGGGCATCGGCAACGGGATTCATTTTCCCAGGGACGTATTGGAGGGTGCAATTGTATTCAGCCACGGCGGAGAGATGTCGGCGTTGACGGGCGGACCAGGCGTCAGACTGTCGAGTGAAGGCGTGCACCAGAGGCATGTGGTCTGTGCGAATGACGAAGGGCGTACCATCTAAGAAATGGCGAAAGTGACGGACAGCCAAGTGCACCGCCAGCAATTCTCGATCGAAGGTAGAATAACCCGATTCTGCCTTGGACAGTTTTCTGCTGAAGAAGGCCAATGGGCGGGGCGAGCCTTTGACCACCTGCTCGAGTACTGCACCAATAGCGACATCGCTGGCATCGGTGGAGAGAAGGAGAGGGGCGTGTGGGATAGGAAAAGTGAGAGCCGCAGCAGTTGATAGGGCCTTCTTTGCATTGCAGAAGGCTGCTTCTTGAAGGGGACCGCACTTCAGGTCCTTTGGCTTGCCCTTGAGGGAGGCGTAGAGGGGAGCAAGAGTGGCGGCAATGGCTAGCAGAAAACGGTGATAATAGTTGATCATGCCCAAGAATTCCTGCAGAGCTTTGACGGTCGAGGGCGTAGGGAAATTCTGAACGGCTGCTACCTTCTCAGGGAGGGGATGGACTCCTTCAGGAGTGATACGGTGCCCTAAGAACGACACTTCGTTGGCGCCAAAGGTACACTTGTCGTACCGGACTACAAGGCCGTTTTGTTGCAGGCGGTCGAGCACGATGCGCAGGTGACGGAGGTGTTCCTCTTTTGAGGAGGAGAACACAAGTATGTCGTCCACATAACATACACAGAAAGGGAGGTCCCCTAAGATGCCATCCATGAGACGTTGAAACGTTGCCCCAGCATTACGAAGGCCAAAACAGGAGTAATTGAAGGTGTATGTGCCAAACGAAGTGGTGATGGCGGTCTTGGGGATGTCTTCTGGGTTCATAGGCACCTGATAATACCCCTTCAGGAGGTCGAGCGTAGAGAAAACCTTTGCTTTGTGCAGGTAGGAGGTTACATCGGCAATGTTTGGGAGGGGGTAGTGATCCGGTTCTGTTTGCAAGTTCAGGCGCCTGTAATCCCCGCACGGACGGAGGGAGCCATCTTTCTTCAGAACGATGTGTAAGGGTGACGACCATGGGCTGGAGGCCTTTTGGCAAAGGCCCATTTTCTCCATTTCGGCGAACGTCTGTTTGGCGGCTGCCAATCGTTCCGGTGCCAGACGTCTGAATTTTGCGAAGACTGGGGGTCCCGTCGTCTTGATATGGTGATAAATACCGTGCTTGGCAGGAACCGTGGGCGTTTGGCGAAGTTCTGGACGGAAAACTTCCGGGTACGACGTGAGGAGGTGGGCGTAGGCATCCGTGGGTGCGCTGATGTGGAGAGCGAGGTTAGAGGGGGCGGGTTGAAGAGGTGTCGACAAGTACGAGTCTGCGTTGACCAATCGTCGGTGGGCGACATCGACCAGAAGGTGGAAATGAGAGAGGAAATCCGCACCGAGGATTGGCATTGTGACGTCAGCAACGTGAAACTTCCAATTGAATTTACCGTTTCCGAACGATAATGTAAGGCTCTCGTAACCATAGGTGGGTATCGCAGATCCGTTGGCAGCTACCAAGCGGAAGTCGGCAGATGTAGACAGACTACGGATCTGCGATACCCACCTACGGTTACGAGAGCCTCACATTATCGTTCGGAAACGGTAAATTCAATTAGAAGCTTCTCGTTGCTGACGTCACAATGCCAATCCTCGGTGCGGATTTCCTCTCTCATTTCCACCTTCTGGTCGATGTCGCCCACCGACGATTGGTCAACGCAGACTCGTACTTGTCGACACCTCTTCAACCCGCCCCCTCTAACCTCGCTCTCCACATCAGCGCACCCACGGATGCCTACGCCCACCTCCTCACGTCGTACCCGGAAGTTTTCCGTCCAGAACTGTCTTTGTGAACTTGTCATGTCCTGTTGCCTTAAGGTTTTGTATATAAGGAGAGTGTTCCACAACAATATAACTCAGTCGTTTCCAATCTGCCTTTGATTTCACAACTCCTCTCTCGGCCCGTCACATTGGTGACCCCGGAGTGACGGGCCGAGAGAGGAGTTGTGAAATCAAAGGCAGATTGGAAACGACTGAGTTATATTGTTGTGGAACACTCTCCTTATATACAAAACCTCAAGGCAACAGGACATGACAAGTTCACAAGACAGACAATATCACAGAGGAAAAACCAGACAGGAATTTTCATGTTCGTTTTAGTGCGAGGGAGGAGCGAAGATACAAGCATAATATATACAAAAGGAATTATGTACAATTGTGTGAAACACGGTTGGTACAAATCTCTCTCACTGCAGTCGGACTTCTAAACATCAAGTTCTAAGCCAGTTAGACATCTCAGGAAATGAGCCAGTTATGATAAGATTGGTGGAAGTTATTACTGGAAATACCTGGCTTCCGTCCATCATATTCAAACTGCCTCATTGCAGTTGGATATCTAAGGTAATTAGATATCTCAGGGAATAAACCAGTTAAATATGATGAATGGAAATTTTTTTCTGAAAATAGCTATCTTCCATCTATCATATTTAAACTGGCTCATTGCAGTCGGACATCTAAAGGTCAAGAAATAAGGCAGTTAGACATATCAGGAAATGAGCTAATTTAAATATGATGGAGCGAAATCTTTTCTCGGACATCTCTATGAATAAGTAGTTGAAATGATCGATGGAAGCCATCTATCATATTCAAATTGATTCATTGCAGTTGTACATCTAAAGGTCCAGGTCTAAAGCATTTAGACATCTAAGGAATTCAGCCATTTTGAATATGATGGATGGAAGTCTTTTCTGGAAGTAGCTCACTTCTATCAAACATATTGAAACTAGCTCATTGCAGTCGGACATCTCTTGGAATAAGCAGTTGAATATGATGGAGAGAAGCCAGTTCTGGAAATGTCTGACTTCCATCTATCTTATTAAAATTAGCTCATTGTAGTTTGACATCTAAAGGTCATGGTATGAGGTAGTTAAGCATATCAGGGAATGAGCCAGTTTAAATATGATTGATGTGAGTCTTCTCTGGATATGGATGATTTCCATCTCATTGTAGTCGGACATCTCTGTAAATAAGCGGTTGAATATGGTGGATATATGCCAGTTCTGCAAATGTCTAACTTCCATCTAGCACATTCAAATTGGCTCATTCCATTTAAACATCATAGGTCAAGGTCTAAGACAGTTAGACATCTCAGGGAATGAGCCAGTTTGAATATGATACATGGAAGTCTTTTCTGGAAATAGCTGACATCCTTCTATCATATCTAAACTGGCTGATTGCAGTCGGACATATCTGGGAATAAGCAGTTGAATATGATGAATAGAAGCCATTTCTGGAAATAGCTGACTTCCATCTATCATATTCAAATTGGCTCATTGCAGTTAGACATCTAAACGTCAAGGTCTAAGGCAGTTAGACATATCAGAGAATGAGCCAGTTTGAACATGATTGATGAAGTCAGCACTGGAAATACGTGAATTTTTTCCAGCATATCTAAACTGGCTCATTGCAGTTAGACATCACTGGGAATAGGCCAGTTGAATACGATGGATAGAAGCCGGTTCTGGAACTAGGTCAAGGTCTATGGCTGTTACACATCTCAATTAATGAACCAGATTAAATTTGATTGATGAAAGTCAGTACTGGAAGTACTTGTCTTTTATCTATCATATATAAACTGGTTCAAAGAAGTCTGACATTACAAGGATTAAGCCAGTTGAATATGATGAATGGAAACCAGTTCTAAAAATGGCTGACTTCCATCTATCATTTTCAAATAGGCTCAATGCATTTGGACATCTAAAGGGCTCAATACAGTTGGACATCTAAAAGTCAAGGTCTAATGCAGATAGACACCGCTGGGAATGAGCCAGTTTCAATATGATTAATGGATGTCAGTAATGGAAATACTTGGCTTCCCTCCATCATATCTAAACTGGGTCATTGCAGTTGGACATCTCAGGGAATAAGCCTATTAAATATGAAGGAAAGAACTCAGCTCTGGATATGGCTAACTTCCATCTATTGTACTCAAAGTGGCTCATTGCAGTTGGACATCTAAAGGTCAAGGTCTAAGGCAGTTAGACATCTTAGGGAATGAGCCAGTTCAATATGATGGATGGAAGTCCTTTCTGGAAAAGGCTGGCTTCCATCCGTCATATTCAAACTGGCCTATTGCAGCTGGATATTTCAGGGAACAAGTCAGTTGATTATGAAGGAAATAAATAAGCTCTGAAAATGGCGGAATTCCATCTATTATATTAAAATTGGCTCATTGCAGTTAGACATCTAAAGGTCAAGGTCTAAGGCAATTAGACATTTCAGGGAATAAGCCAGTTGAATATGATGGATGGAAATTTTTTCTGAAAATGGTTGGCAACCATCCAGCATATTCAATATCTTCAAACTGGCTAATTGAAGCTGGATATCTCAGGAATAAGCTTGTTGGATATGAAGGATAGAAGTCACTTCTGGAAATGACTGACTTCCATCTATCATATTCAAATTGGATCATTGAAGTTGAGCATCTAAAGGTCAAGGTCTAGGGTAGTTAGAGATCTCAGGGTATGAGCCATTTTGAATATGGGTGATGGAAGTCAGTTTTGGAATTATCTGGCATCCATCATTCATATTCAAACTCGCTCATTGCGCTTGGATATCTCTGGGATTAAGCCAGTTGAATATTATGGGTGTAAGCCAGTTCTGGAAATAACTGACTTCAATCTATCATATTCAAATCAACTCATTACAGTTTGGCATCTGAAGGTCAAGGTCTTTCAAGGAATAGGTCAGTGTGGATATAATTGATTGAAGTCAGTTCTGAAAATACCTGGTTTTCATCCATCATAATCAAACTGGGTCCTTTCAGTTCGACATATCTGTGAATAAGCCATTCAAATATGATGGTAGAAGTCAGTTCTTGAAATGGAGGATTTCCATCCAATATATTTAAATTTGGTCTTTGTAGTTAGAAATCTCTGGGAGTAAGCAAGTAATATATGATGGATAGAGGCCAAATATAGGAATGGTTGACTTCCATCTATCATATTCAAATTAGCTTGTTGTAGTTGGACATCTCAAAGGCAAGGTCTAAGGTTGTTGGATATTTCAGGGAATGAGACTGTTGAATATGATGGATGAAAGTCTCTTCTGGAAATAGCTGGCTTCCATCCATCATATTCAAACTGGCTCATTGCAGCTGGACATTTCTGCGAATAGGCCAAATGAATATGATGGATAGAAGCCAGTCCTGGAATGGCTGACTTCCATCTATCATATTCAAATTAGCTCATTCCAGTTGAAAATCTAAAGGTCAATGTCTAATGCAGTTTGACATCTCAGGAAATGAGCCAGTTTGAATATGATGGATGGAGGTCTTTTCTGGAAATAGCTGGCTTCCATCCACCATATTCAAACTGGCTCATTGCAACTGGGCATCTCTAGAAATCAGCCAGTTAAATATTATGGATAGATGCCGTTTCTGGAAATGGCTGAATTTCATCTATCAGATTAAAATTGGCTCATTGCAGTTAGATATCTAAAGGTCAAGGTCCAAGGTAGTTAGACATCTCAGGGAATGAGCCAGTTGAATATGAGGGATGGAAGTCTTTTTCTGGAAATGGCTGGCTTCCATCCATCATATTCAAAATGGCTCATTGCAGTTGGACATCTCTGGGAAAAACACGGTTGAATATGAAGGACGGAAGCCAGTTTTGGAAATAGCTGACTTCCATCTATCATATTCATTTTGGCTCAATGCGGTTGGACATCTAAAGGTTAAAGTCTGATGTAGTTAGACATCTTAGGGAATGAGTCAGTTTGAACACGATTGATGGAAATCAGTTCTGGAAATACCTGGCTTCCATCCATTATATTCAAACTTCCTCATTGCAGTCGGACATATCTGTGAATAAGCTGTTCCATATGATGGATGGAAGCCAGTTCTGGAAATGACTAACTTTCATCTATCAAATTCAAATTAGCTTATTGTAGTTGGACATCTAAACGTCAAAGTCTAAGGCAGTTAGATATCATAGGGAATCAGGCAATTAAAATATGATTGGCGGAAGTCAGTTCTGGAAATACCTGTCTTCCATCCATCCTATTCCAACTGGTTCATTGCAGTCAGACATGTCTGTGAGTAAGCCAGTTAAATATGATGGCTTGAAGTCAGTTTTGGAAATGTCTGACTACCATTAATCATATTCAAATTAGATCATTGTAGTTGTTCATATCAAGCTTAAGGTCTAAGGCAGTTAGACATTTCAGGAAATGCACTAGTTGAATATGATGGATGAAAGTCTATACTGGAAATGGCTGGCTTCCATCCATCATATTCAAACTGGCTCATTGCAGTTGGACATCTAAAGGTCAAGGTCTAAGGCAGTTAGACACCTCTGTGAATAAGCCAGTGTAATATGATTGATGGAAGACAATTCTGGAAATACTGGGCTTCCATCCATCATATTCCACTTGGTTCATTGCAGTCGGACATCTCTGTGAATAAACCAGTTGAATATGATGGACAAAAGTCAGTTTTGGAAATGGCTGACTCTCATCTATCACATTCAAATTGGCTCATTACAGTTGAACATCTCAAGGTCAAGGTCTAAGGCAGTTAGACATCTCAAGGGTGAGCCAGTTTGAATATGATGAATGGAAGTCTTTGGATATGGCTGATTTCCACCTATCATTTTCAGCCTGGCTCATTGCAGTTGCGCATCTCATGGAATAAGCCATTTAAGTATGAAGGATAGACGTCAGTTCTGGAAATGGTTGACTTCCATCTATCATTTTCAAACTGCTCATTCCCTGAGATGTGTAACTGCCTTGGACCTTGAACCTTTTCCGATCCTTATATTCACAGAATATGTTATAATTAATGAAGATTGTGTTGTCTCCAGACCTCATCTATTTGGTTAGATCCACTCTTCCTTCAAGAGCTTTTGAAGTTCCTGCTAGTGGCTCTAGTTTGGCAAGGTTCCATTTGTACCACTCCAAGTGAAAGCTTTGGCTTCAATCATGTTAATCAAGAATCAATTCACAAGTGTCTACTATTCAATAACTTGAACCAGGAGCTTGTCCTAACCGAAGAACTTTGA
>NC_090739.1:93037314-93084814 GCF_036898095.1 Palaemon carinicauda | reverse complement strand
AGTGTTAAAAAGACAAATATTCCAATCATGTGGGTCTTTCACGAGTGTTGATGGCTTGCGAGCAATGTGTTGTGCATTTGAAGGGGCCAGGCAGGACATCTGTAGAATGCAGCAAAAATGACAACAAGATACGGAAGTCACGCCAGTTGATGTGGAAAGTAATGCCAGCACCACCCCCGAGACTGTTACCGTGCATGCAGTGAGAAGCCAGCCATCACCGAATCTCATCGTCGCTAAATGAATGTGCAGAAACTGTGGAGGGAGTCACGCCCCAGAGAAAAACGCATATCTGGCGAGGTCTCTCGTTTGCCATAACTGCAAGAAGACTGGCAATATCAAGGTATATTGCAGAAGCAGGAAGATACCACCGGAGTAAGCCACGGCCTCAGTGGTGACAGGGACAATTGTCACTGCAATTCCGTGCTTCTCACAACCCACCATCATGGTCAAAGTGGCAGAGGGGAAGGGGCCCAGGTTCATGAATGTAAGTGCCATTGTCAATACAGGGGCACAAGTACGCATGGGGGCCACAGAGATGTTATAATTTTTCAGCATAAGGCCTATGCTATTGCAGTCAGGCTGGCTTAAGAGGTGTCACTAACTTAAAGTTGGAGTGCCTGGGATCGACGACCTTCCGTATCTCCTTCAAAAACCGTACCAGTGTGCAAGAAGTGTATTTCTTCAAATCCGCGAGGTCATTTTACCTCTCTCGTTCAGCATACAAGGACCTTGAACTTGTCCCAATTAGCTCTCCGCATCACCTCCCGAGACCTATAGCAGCGAGTGTGTCTACCGGCACGACACCGTCCTCCAGACCTTCATCTGTTCCGGTACCACCCATCGAAGAAAATGTCCCTCACTTGGAGCAGTGATTACTCCAGCATTTTACATTGACGACTTTCAACACAACTATGGAGTTATTAAGAGTGATGGTGGGAAAGCCCCACCACATCCATCTAATGCCAAACGTTGTGCCATATGCATGTCATACTCCCGCAGCAGTTCCCAAGAATTGGGAAGTAGAGGTAAAGGCTCAAATTGAAAAGGATATATGGAAGGGCGTCATCCAAGAAGTTCCCCCAGGAGAGGCGGCAGAGTGGTGCGCACTAATGGTCGTGGTGGCAAAGAGGTCTAGCCAGCCACGACGCACAGTGGACTATCAACGCTTAAATGCCTCCTATAGGAGGGAGACCCACCACACCCCAGCACCATTTGATATGATATCTGGGGTCCCCCTGCACTCTTACAAGACAGTGACAGTCAAGTTCCAACAGGTGGAACTTGACGAGGAAAGTCACCGCCTAACGACGTTCATCACACCCTGGGGCCGCTTCCAGTACCGTAGGACCCCTATGGGCCACTGTTCGGCATCAGATGCCCATCCAAGATGATTAGAGGATGCCATTAAAGACATACCACATAAGTACAAGTACGTAGATGACACCCTCCTCTATGACAGTGGGGTTGAAGAAGCCTTCTGGCACACCTTCGATTTTCTAGCAACATGTGTGGCAAAAGACATCAAGTTCAAGCCAAAAAAATTTAAATTTTGTAGAAAGGAAGCTGAATTTATTGGATTTCATCAAGAATGGTAAGGCTATAGACCGACTGAGGACAGTCTTGGTGCCATTCAGAAGTTTCCCATACCGCCCACCCCCACCCTCACAGATATCAGATAGTGGTTTGGTTTCGTCAACCAATTGACGCCGTCCCATCATGGAACCGTTCAGGGACCTACTGAAGAAGAAACAGACTGGCAAACATGTATTTTGGGACACGTATCTGCAGGAAAAATTCAAGAGTACCCAGGACACCATCTGCAAGCTGGCTGGGGACGGCCTTGCATACTACGACAAGTCCTATCATACAGTCCCCCTCACAGACTGTAGCAGAGAAGGCATAGGATTCGTTATCCTCCAATAGTACTGCAGCTGCATAAACACCGATATGCCATTCTGCTGTAAAAACGGTTGGAGAATCGCCCTTTGCGGAAGTATACACCTATCCCATGCCAAGGCCGGGTACGCAGCAGTAGAGGGGGAGGCTCTGGCTGTCGTGTGGTGTCTAAGAAAGGCTAGATTACTACTCCTTGGATACCCCAACCTTACATTTATCACCGTTCAACGCCCCCTTGTCAAGCTCCTGGGAGATAGGGCCCTGGCAGACATCGTTAACCCAAGATTGTTCAGACTGAAGGAGAAGACCCTCCAGTATAAATTTACTATGAAGTATCTACCAGGCAAAAGGAATTGTGCGGCCAACTTTCTATCTCTCCTGACAAATGTGATGTTGAATTGGAGGACGACATGGCAGCGGCCGTCACTGTAGCAGCTATCGAGACTCTACATAAGGAGCAGCTCATGATGGACGAAAAAACAGTCAGTTCAGCGGCAGCCAAGGAACCCGTATACCAGTTACTGGTGGCGAAGGTATTTGCAGGGAACTGGCATCCGCAGAAGTCGCAGGAGGTAGCCTTCCATAAGCCCTTTTACGGTGTGAGAGATCACCTATCGACTTTGGAAAACATAGTGCTTTACGCATATGAAAACGGGTCACCAAGGAATTGACTCCATGTTCAGGAGGGTTCGACAGTCTGTTTACTGGCCTGGCATAAAGGGCGACCTTCAGCACCACAGGAATTCATGCATTGTTTGCAACACACACGCACCTTCATTACCAGAGGAATCAATAGCCATCATGCCACCCCCGGACTACCCCTTTCAATGTACGGTTGCTGATATGTTCCAGCTAGATGCGCAGATGTACTTGGTATATGCTGATAGGCTCACTGGCTGGCTGGAAATAGAGTATCGCCCTAATGCTACCAAATCGCAGAGTAATATCCGTGCTAAGAGGCTACTTCACGAGGTGGAGGTCCCCAGAGGAAGTGTCCATGGATAGAGGCGCTAACCTAGTAAGCGAAGAAATGTCGGCTTTCTTCAAAAGATGGGGAGTCAAGGTGCACCTCTCATCGGCACATTACCTACAGTCGAATGGGAAAGCGGAATCAGCGGTAAAAACAGCCAAAAGGATAATCAGGGCAAACACAGGGGAGGGGGCCAGCCTAGACTGGGATAAGGCCTCTCTCGCGATACTGCAATATTTGAACACGCCCACTCGCATCGAGATATCAACAAGTCTGGAAACTGGGGGGTAATTACGAGATGGGGTTCCTACGGCGAAGCAACATTTCCTGGTTGACAGTCATTGGAAGCAGACACTGCGTAAAGGCGAAATTCAAATGGAGACCAACAAAGAGAAAGTCAGTGCTAGTCACACCATCAGGAGGCTCAAACCCTTAGGAGTAGGGGCACGCAGGAGAGTGCAAAACCAGGCAACAAATGAATGGGACCGTATGGGGTTGGTGGTGGACTCCCTTCGCCATTGGCAGTACCAAATCAAGTTGGATGGCAGTGAACGTCTGTCGCTAAGAAACAGGAGACATATTGCATCTATTAACGACCTTGAACTCTCTCACACACCGTCTACCACCACCTCAACTCCATTGGAGATGTCAGTACGCCCTAAGATACAGATTACTTGGCTGGCGTGGTTCTCTGACTACGTTATGCACAATGACAACGTATAATGTTATATGCAATTCTCCCCTTTATTGTAATTGTACCTCTTCATTATTCCTTGTTACCCTGCCGGTAACATTATACTGTATACCATTTATGCATGAATAATGTAATCATGTGAATAATCGTTTCAAATTTTCCTTTTTTTTTTTTTTTGGCTGCCACAATTTATATTTAGTTATGCATAAAAGATGCCGAGTATCTTTTTTCCTTCTAAGTAGCATGTTTATAACCATTTATTATACGATATGTATTTTTGTCTTAGTTGCTTAATTGATTGCTGTTTGATTTATGCAAAATAACTGCATTCCTATGTGATATTTTCATTCAAGTTCCAGCCATTTATGTATATGCTCATACTTTACTAAAAATCTTGGGAGGTAGATGTAAGATTATAATGTAAGTATATGTTCTCCCTGACGCATGTGCTGCAAGCTGTTGCAGGGAGTCAGTCAGTCTGTGCCCGAATCTCATAAGAGACACACCGTCTCATATTATACTCCTCACTGAACAGTGTGTCTCATTGCCATCCTTCAATCCTAAACATCCTACAGGAAGCAGCAAGAGACACGAATTAGTTATATCGTATCCTAAATGATGTAATGGGAAATGTAAATAAGAAAATGGTACCAGATGGGTATACCTTCCAAGTAATGGCTAATAATTTTCTATAATTGTTTTAATACAAAATGTAAAATATAATTACGTTATTTACAGATATTTAGCTGATACACAGATAAGATTAATAAGATTTGATAATATAACAAAAGATGAAATCACCAGAATTATTAAAGTGGTAAAGATGCCATTATTGGAAGTAATTGGAGTAGAAACTTTTCTAGTCTTGCCTACATAATTACAAGAATAGTAAATACTAGTGGCTATAGTTACGCTGGTCACATAGAAAGAATCAAAGCTCTGTCAGACAACCTGTCAACATAAAGAAATTATATTCTACGGAGACAGCTATTTGCTCTGTTGTAAATAATCCACTGGAAATGACGGATAACAACAAATTTGATACCTTGATATTACTCGATCTTAGTACTGTTTTTTTAATACAGTTGTGCAGGAACTGTTATGATCCATCGGTATTGAATATCAAGGTTTTGAGTGCCTACACGTAGTTGATTGGCCCGGGCACCAGCCACCAGTTGAGATACTACCGCTAAAAAGTTATTGGGTCCTTTGACTAGCCAGACAGTACTACATTAGACGTTCTTCTGTGTCCTCCTACAATTGACAATACTGAGATTATCAAACATTTTTTTTTTCACTCGAGTGATTAACTACTACACTATAATTGTTCATTGGCTACTTTCCTCTTGATAAGGGTAGAAGAGACTCTTTAGCTATGGTAAGCAGCTCTTCTAGGAAAAGGACACTCCAAAATCAAACCATTGTTCTCTAGTCTTGGGTAGTAACATAGCCTCTGTACCATGGTCTCCCACTGTCTTGGGTTAGAGTTCTCTTGTTTGAGATTACACTCGGGCACTGTATTATATACTTTTTTTTAATCTTCTTCTTGTTTCTCTTTTTTTATGGTGTATGCGGCAGGCTTAACAGAAGGGTCGTAGATGCCTGGCCGTTTTCCTTATCTGATTCTTCATATTTTTAAAACCATCCTTACTGTCCTCCCTTCAGGTGAATTGGCTATCCTGTAGGGTATTTAGCCTTGCATGGTATTGGCTCTGCCATGTTGACCAGATTTTCTGATGCTAGGTCTATAGTTTATGGGTTTTATCAATCACTTTATTCATATTTCTGTACACATTGTTTTTGTTATAATTTTTGTTAATTTAGTTTTTGTTGGGTTTGCAATGAGACAGCGTCCTGGTGACCACACTTTATTGCAAGATACTCAAGAGCCGACTGACTCGCAACAGCGTATGGAGATGCATGCTTGGCAGCGCATGGCCGGAAAACATATCGTACATCCCCCCCTCAAGAATATACCTTCTACATGGCAAAAATGACAGGGGGAAAATACCGGAACATATCGTATATCCCTCCCTCAAGAACATACTTAAACATGGCAAAAATGAAAGGGGGAAATGTCTCTAAATCAATGAGATATGAGAGAAAAAAGAAATTAAAGCTGACTTTTCGATATATACAAAATATTTAAAGCTGACTTTTCGATACATACATGAAAACAAAATAAATACATAAATTCTCTGAAAAGAAATATCAACTCCTGATGCAATTACACACAACAAATAATAACATCATTCTGCAAAGTCTTTGAGCCACTTGGGTTTACCGGCGGCCCTTCTCGGCCTACTAACGACGTTGGTCTCCTGTATGGGGCGTGTTACCTGTTCTGTCGGGGTAAGGCTTGCGGAGGTCCCGTGCTGAGACACGGGCGTGCCAGAGGGCGGAGCGATGACTCTCAGTTGTCGTCTATTCCTTTTTGATAGCCTGCCGCTCCCGTTGAGCTTGACGGTGTACTGACGATGGGGCTTTGTTTCCGTCACTATGCCCGTTCTATCCCACTGCTTGGTAGCTTGTTTTTTTATACGTACATGGGTACCTACTTCGATGGGTGGCAGTCTTTTGGTAGTGCCAGGAATGCGCATCAACTCCTGCGACCTTGCCACTTGTAATTCCCTTCGACGTATCGTCTGCCTCCAATGTCTGTCTACTAACAGGTGTCTCCTGGCCGTCGGTACCCCATCGCGCAGCTGGTGACCCGTTGCAAGCTGAGACGGCAACTTCTTAATCTCCCTGAGAGGCGTGTTGAGATACTGAAGTATCGCCAGGGCCGTTTTGTCCGACTCAAGGGCGCCACCCTTTAACGTGTTTTCTCGGAGTAGCCTTTTTGCCGGTTTGACAGCTGCTTCTGCCCTGCTGTTAGACTGGGGATACTGGGCCAACGACAGCCGGACCTTGACTCCCCATCTCCTGAAGAAGGCCTCCATCTCCTCGCTGGCCAAGTTCGTACCTCAGTCAGTTGATATTTGTTCCGGGGCTCCCCAACGCGAGAAATATGATCGAAGGTGATTGCTGATTTTGTTAGACGTGGCACCATTGGGGAAATGAGCCACTTCTAACCAACCTGTTAGTCTATCTGCATATACCATGTACACACTGCCTTCTATCTGGAACATATCTGCGACGACTTGCTAGAAAGGGTATTCCGCAGGGGGCGTGTGCATCATTTCTTCAGAAGGCAGTGAGGGGGCGTGTTCATCGCATGAAGTGCATTGGGCATGGCGATGCTGAAGGTCCCCATCTATTCCCGGCCAATAGACCGACTGCCTGGCTCTTCTAAGCATAGAGTCGAGGCCTTGGTGTCTTGTGTGTAGGTTAGCGGCTACCTGGCGGCATAAATCCTCAGGGATGATCAAACGAACACATCCTTGGTCCACTGAGTATGTCACCACATCCTGGTTGATGGCTAGCCGATCCCGAACACTGAAGAAGGGACGAAGGCAGGTAAGTTCTTGCGATTTCTGTGGGGACCAGTCACCTGCTGCAACCCTGGCAAGCAAGAGCTGATATACAGGGTCGTTAGATGCAGCGCTCCTGACGCAGTCTTCATCCAATACGATGATGTCCGGTTCCAAGGCGGCCACAGTTGCACATGCCACTGCCACTTGAATGTTGTCCTCCAATTCCACGTCGGAAGCTTCGTGGGATGCTCGTATGGTCGGGTACCTTGAAAGAAAATCCGCGGCGGTGTTCCTTTTTCCGGGCAGGTATTTCATGTGAAACTTGAACTTGAGTGTCTTCTCTTTCAGGTTGAATAATCTTGGGTTGATGACGTCCTTGAGGGCTCTGTCACCCAGCAGTTTGACAAGTGGAGGGTGGTCCGTGATGATGGTGAGATTAGGACACCCAAGTAGGAACAACCTGGCCTTCCGCAAGCACCAGGTAACTGCCAGGGCTTCTCCTTCTACGGGGGCATACCCAGCTTCAGAGGGGGTGAGGTGTCGACTACCACATAGAGCAAGGCACCAGCTGCCCTTGCAACAAAAGGGGCTGTCAGCTGACTGACAAGCGCAATACTGCTGAAGGACTACGAAACCGATGCCTTCCTTGCTCCAATCCGTCATTATCGTCGTAGGGCGTGTCTTGTCGTAATATGCCAAGCCGTCCTTGGCTAATTGACAGATGACCTCCTGTGCCTGCCGGAGTTTGTCACGTAGCTGGCTATCCCAGTAGACGTTTTTTTCTGGTAGGTTTTCTGAGGAGGTCCCTAAAGGGCTCCATGATGGGCGCCGTTGCAAGAAAGGGAGCTAATTGATTCACGAATCCAAACCACGACCTAATATCCGTGATGGAGGGCTTCTCTGGCATATGGAAGTTACGAATGGCGTCTAGTCGTTCGTCTGCAGGCTTGTATGACTCCCATCCCAGGTGATAACCGACGAAAGTAACCTCTCTCTTGCAGAATTTAAACTTCTCGGGCTTGAGTGTGATACCTGCAGAGTCACACGTTGACAGGAATTCATATACATGCCAGAACGCCTCTTCGATGCTGTGATCGTATAGCAAAGTGTCGTCAATGCATTTATGCTTTCTGCTGATGTATTGCAGGGCATCATCGAACCTTTTTGTGTAGGCGTCGGACGCCGAACAGTGACCCATGGGTGTTCTACGATAATGGTATCGTCCCCATGGGGTGATGAAGGTCGTGAGTGGGTAGCTGTCCTCGTCCAATTCCACTTGATGGAAAACCCAGTGGGCGTCCGCCGTAGTCTTGTACGTGTGAATGGAGATGCTTGAAATCATGTCGAAGGGTGCCGGTGTATGATGAATCTCATGAAGACAGTGGGCGTTGAGGCGCTGGAAGTCTACTGTGCGGTGAGGTTGGCCCGTCTTCTTGGCTACGACGACCATCCTCGCACACCATTCCGTTGCATCCCCCACTGGGACTAGTTCTATTACACCCTTCCGAACGTCCTCGTCAAGTTGGGCCTTGACCTCCTCTTCCCAATGCTTAGGGATTGTTGCGGGCGTGTGACAGGCATAAGGCACGGCATCAGGCAACAAATGGATGTGGTGCTGCTTGCCCGTCATTACAGGTAAAGGTTCCCTGGTTGTGTTAAAGGTTGTCGATGAGAAATGCCGTAATAACCATTCATCAAGTCTTGATATATTCTCCTCCACAGGATGGGTAAGGTGGTCGGCTTCATTGTCTTAGGGGAGTTAGGCCGTGCGACTTTTTCGTTAAACACATCAGCTGATGCAACGAGATGGTAGGGGCGAGGGAAGCCAGGCGGTACTATTCCCAGCTCCTTAGAAGCATTCAGCGATACATAGAAGTTCTTGGTCGTCGGCACAATGTAAACCTCCTGCTTCGTGCGTCGCCCACCTATATCAATGAAGCATGCCGTTGATCCGAGACATCTCACTCAGAGATTAGCTACGTCCCTCAGACTTGTTCGCGGCTGCAACTCCAGGGCATTTATTTGCAGGCTTGAAAGAATCGTGGGTCTGGCAACGCAGATCTGTGCTCCTGTATCTGCTACGACAAGTGTCGATACTGAATTCCCGTTCCTATGGGAAACATAAGCCTTTATTGTAGGGTGGGGGGAGAGGTGTGTGTCTGCAACAATCACTAAACTCGAGGCAAGTGGCGCTTTCTTCGTACTTCTGCAGCATTTCTGAAAGTGCCCTACCTTTTGGCACCCGTGGCACGTCATACCTTTTGCTGGACACGACGCTCGACCAAACGGATGGCGCACCTCACAATTTCCGCAATGCTTTGCATTGAAGTTGCCGTGCAACACCGCGACTTCTGGCTCTACGTCATCACTGCCTGTGACGTCATCACTCGAGGCACCAGCAGACTCCCTCTCACCGATAGCGACGCGCGGGACACTTTCAACGTCTTGGGGTGCAGCTTCGAAAGTGCAACACAGTGCCTGAAGGGGATCTACACTTTTAAATGTACTGTATCACATGCCTGAAAAACGTGCCTTTTTAATACAGGGTCACTGTGGCCTACCATTATTTTCCGCAACAGCATGTATTCTAACAAGCACTCCCCACATTTAGGACACTGAAAATCACAGTCGGTGGCCTTTTGGGCACACCTCGAAAAACAGTCGCACACTGACTATTCGCGCCCTTGTGCGAGGGCAAAGAATTCAGACCACTGCACTGCCTGATTCGACGACCGCAACACAATATTCACGATGGCGTCCAGAGCCGCGTCTGGGGCGAGGGCCTTCCATTTGGCATCTGAAAACCGAGCGTCCAGCGCACGTTGCAACGCCGGCACACAGTTGAGCCTAATGTGCAGGACAACATCCTGCAGTGGGAACTTGTTAAGGTGGATCCAACACGTCATCGAACGTCTCCAAGATCTGAACGCTGCCGAGGACATTACCGCATGCACTTCTCAGGGGCAGCAAAGACAGGAACTTTACTGGCACGTGCTCCGGAACCGGGAGGGGCATCCTGAAGGGAACGGATGGCCCGTCGCTGGTCTGCAATTAACGTCTGCGCTTGCATCACGACCTGTGACAAGGCCCTTGGTATTGCAGGTGAGGCACGCCTCGGCGTGGCCTGGGGTGGTCGACGTATCAGGGGCATGGCTTAGATCTGATCCTACTCACTGCGCCATGTTGGGTTTGCAATGAGACAGCGTCCTGGTGACCACACTTTATTGCAAGATACGCAAGAGCCGACTGACTCGCAACAGCGTATGCAGATGCATGCTCGGCAGCGCATTGCCGGAAAACATATTGTACAGTTTTTAAGTACGTTGAATCTTTTTTTTTTTATTGCCATTAATTCTTTTCCTCTCTGGAGACATTAAACAAAATCCGGGACTCGTAAGTTCTAGACTTCATCAGTGTCGGCTATTGTATTGCAATATTCATGGTCTGCATTTAAATATTCAAGACTTTACAGTTATTATTATTATTATTATTATTATTATTATTATTATTATTATTATCAATAATACTTGCTAAGCTACAACCCTAGTTGGAAAAGCAGCATGCTATAAGCAAAAGGAATTAAGAAAATAAAATAAACTACAAGAGAAGTAATTAACATTTGAAATGTATATTTTAAGAGCAGTAAAAACAATAAAATAAATCTTTTACATGTATATATATATATATATATATATATATATATATATATATATATATATATATATATATATATATATATATATATATATATATATATAAACAATAAAAAACTTTTGATAAACAAGAGGAAGAGAAATAAGATAGCATAATGTGCCCAAATGTATCTTCAAGCAAGAAAACTTCCCCAAGATAGTGGAAGACCATGGAACAGAGGCTAAAGCACTACACAAGACTAGAGAACAATGGTTTGATTTTGGAGTGTCCTTCTCCAAGCAGAGTTGCTTTCCATAGCTAAAGAGTGGCTTCTACCCTTAGCAAGAGGAAAATACCCAATGAACATTTACAGTGCAGTAAAAACATTCCATCGAAGAAGAATTGTTTGATAATCCCAGTGTTGTCAGATGTATGAGGACAGAGGAGAATATGTAAAGAATAGGCCAGACCATTCAGTGTATGAGTAGGCAAAGGGAAAATGAGTAGTAACCAGACAGAAGGATCCAATGTAGTTGTGAGAGGCGCTAGTTACATGATAACTGAAAAGTGAGGTGAATGCAACTAACTTTATTTCAATGGAGCATGAGTTTATATACAACCCATTCCAAGCAAGAACGGCACACAAATTCAAACAATGATTCAAGAACATACAAGCTTAAAAAGGTTATCTGTGCAAGGGAGAGCGATAACGATAACATACAAAACACAAATACCGTTACAGTGTACAAGCGTGTGTGATACACGAGCAGTACATGACACCCCACCTAAAAAAGACATATGTGTGAAATAGGGCACCCTGTTCTTGGAGGATATCTTGCAGGAGATACAGAGATTTAAGGCGTTCAATGGAGACTCAGTATTCTTTACCACGAACGTTTATTACAATCGCCTTCGCTGTTCTACGGTTCACAAGGAAAGGGCCCGTGTAAGGGGGAGTTAGCGGTGGCTTGTTGGTGTCGTTGCGCAGGAAATTATACAATGTCTTGTGCAAATCTGTCGGTATGTGTTGCTTCGTTGGGGGCTTGTATGTCTGGTGGCATGAAGTAAATTATCCCACAACATAATGTAGGCGCTGGATATTGTCAAAAGAGGTTATTGATGGAAAATATTTGGGAGGGACGACCAATGGAATGCCATATACCATTTCAGTTGCCGAGACATACATGGTGTCCTTGCAGTGAAACATCAAAGCTACTTATAGGTTTGTGAAAACATTCAACCATTCCATTAGCAGTAAGGTTGTATGCAGTAGTCTAATGTAGGGTGATTCCCAGGGGATTTACTAATGATGTCCACAATTGAGAGGTGAAAGTGGTACCCCTGTCAGAAATAATATGTTCAGGGATACCAAATCTCAATATCCATCCTGAGAGTAAGGCAGATTTTCAAGAGGCAGACGTTCCAGTTTCTATGGGAATGCCTTCAGCCAAGTGGAGCGGTCGATGACGGTAAACAGGTAATGATGCCTTGTGATGTGGATAAGGTACCTAGAACATCAACGTGAATGTGGGCAAAGTGCCACTGAGGTTGAAGAAAAATGCCTACTCCTTAATCCATGTGTCAATGTACTTTTTGAGTTTGGCATGAAGTACAGGCATGGACCCAATCCTTAGCATCCTTAGTAATGCAATGCCAAATGAACTTTGTCTTCAGTAGCTGCGCTGTAGAACGGTGTGAGGATATGAAAGGCCATGGATGAAATCAAACACCTATCGGGGCAGGGGAGTAGGTATCCACAGTCGAGGTCTACCAGTAATGATGTCACAGACATTGGAGTCATTGAGAGGGACGTCTTCCCAACGAGGGGAAGTGCAGGATATCCCACATATTTGATACTCTGTATCTTTTCGTTGGGTCAAGGTGTTTTAATCCTATATCAGGTGAATGGTCACCAATGTATTTCTTGAAAGGGCATCAGCAATGGTTTTCATTTTCCCAGGGACATGTTGAAGGGTACAACTGTATTCAGCCCCAGCGGATAAATGTCGATTGACGGGCAGACCAGGCGTCAGACTGTCGAGTGAAGGCGTGCACCAGAGGCATGTGGTCAGTGCGAATGACAAAGGGTGTATTTTCCAAGAACTGGCGAAAGTGACGGACAGCCAAGTACACTGCCAGCAATTTGTGGTTGGAGGTAGAGTAGCCGGATTCGGCTTTAGTCAGTTTTCTACTGAAGAAGGCCAATGGGCGGGGCGAGCCACTGACCACCTACTTGAGTACTGCCTAAATACCGATGCTGCCGGCATCAGTGGAGAGAAGTAGAGGTGCATGTGGCATGGTAAAGGTGAGAGCAGCAGCGGTTGATAGGGCATTCTTTGCATTGCAGAAGGACGCTTCTTGAAGACGACCCCACTTCAGGTCTTTTGGATTGCCCTAGAAGGAGGTGTAGAATGGGCCAAGAGTGACAGCGATGGCTGGCATGAAATTGTGATAATAGTTGATTATGCCCAAAAATTCTTGAAGTGCTTTGACAGTCAAGGTTGTGTGGAAGTTCTGAACGGGTGCTACCTTCTCAGGGAGGGTGAGGACCCCTTCAGGAGTGATGCGCTGCCCTAAGAACGATATTTCATTGGCGCCAAAGGTACACCTGTTGTACCAGACTACAAGGCCGTTCTGTTATAGTCGGTCGAGTACAATGCGTAAATGATGGAGGTGTTCCTTTTCGGAGGAAGAGAACACAAGTATGTCATCTATGTAACATACACAGAAGGAGAGGGTCCCTTAAGATGCCGTCGAAGAGACATTGAAAAGTGGCCACAGCATGACGAAGGCCAAAACAGGAGTAATTGAAGGTCTTTGTATCAAAAGGGGTGATGATAGCAGTCTTGGGGATGTCTTCTGGGTTCATGAGCACCTGATAGTACCCCTTAAGGAGGTCGAGCGGGGAGAAAACCTTCGCTTTATGCAAGTTGGAGGTTACATCCATGATGTTTGGGAGGAGGTAGTGATCCAGTTCTGTCTGCAGGTTCAGGCACCTATAATCCCCATATGGACTCAGAAAGCCATCTTTATTCAGGACGATGTGTAAGGGGGACGATCATAGGATTGAGGCCTTTTGTCAAAGGCCCATTTCTTCCATTTCGGCAAACATTTGTTTAGCAGCTGCCAAGGGATCTGGTGCCAGATGTCTGAATCTGGCGAATACTGGGGGCCCGTTGTCTTGATATGGTGTTAAATACCTTGTTTAGTGCGAACCTTGGGCGTTTGATGAAATTCTGGAAGGAAAACTTCTGGGTACAACGTGAGGAGGGGGGCATAGACATCCGTGGGTGTGCTGTGTGGAGGAGGAGGTCGGAGGGGACGGGTTGGAGAGGTGTCAAGGAATACGAATCTGAGTTAACTAACTGACGGTGAGCGACATCAACCTAGAGTTGGAATTGTGAGAGGAAATCCACACCGAGGATTGGCAATGTGCCGTCAGCCATGAGAAACTTCCAATTATATTTGGTGCTTCCAGACGATAATGTGAGTGTTTCATAACCTTAAGTGGGTGTAGCAGATCTGTTGGCAACTACCGGACGGATGTCGGCAGACTTAAACAGACTATGTCGTGTCCTGGAGAGTGGTCTTGGCAGAAGAGAACAGCAAACACCTGTGTCTACCAAAATACGCATGCCCGTACTTGCATCATGTAAAAGGAAAAGATTATTGACAGGGGAGGCCATCTCTCCAAGTGATGGCCTACTTACAAGTTCTTTGGCCACTGAGAACCATTCACACATTTCTTTGCAGCAGGACCGAATTTGGAGTGATAATAGCATAACTGTTGCCGATGGGCCTCAGGAAGTGGTTGTAGATGTCTTTGTTGGCGACGTGAGTGATTGGTGGATGGTGGGTGGTTTGGTCGCCACTCAAAAATGTCATGGGGTGGGCATCTGTGTCTTATTGCATTTACGTCAGCTTTAGTCGTATGTTATTGAGGTGTCCCTTTGCTCGCACAGCCAATCAGAGATTTCCGGGAAAATGTCCTTGGGGATTGCCACGAGAACATAATCTGCTTTGGTGCATGACTGAATCACTCTCTTGATGCAAAACTGGTCTTCAGCATGCTGGAACCAGGCGAACAGTAGTTTCAGGGGCAAGGCGTTGATAATAGAGTTAGTGTCTGAAGGCAACATCATCAAACAGTAAGACACAGCAGTGAGTGGGAAGGCGGGAGGGAGCTGAATACTCCGGTGTAGAGGGCATAAAAAACTGAGCTGTGGGGTGAATGCAACTAACTTTATTTTAAAGGAGAATTAGTTTATATACAGCCTGTTCCAAGCAAGAACGGCACAAAAACTCAAACACAAGGATTCAAGAACATACAGGCTTAAACAGGTTACCAGTACGAGGGGAGAGCAATATCCATGATGCATAAAAAACAGAAATATCGTTACAGTGTACGAGCATGTGTGATACAAGTGCAGTACAGAGTGCTGTCTGACCAGTCAAAAGATCCGTAACTCTGTATTGGTAGTATCTCAATGGGTGGCTAGTGACCTGGCCCGGCTTACTAATAGTTGTGTCCAGACAGCATGATATTCTTTTGTGCTCAAAAATTTTGGTTTCTAATATCAGGCACTCACCTGAGTTCCTTATAACTGGTTTTGAGAAGCTAATAACTTTGAAACTGGATGTCATTCCTTGTACCAGAGGAATGGTGGTCTATATAGGAACTAAGTAACCTGCTTTTCATAGGTCCAGCTATGAATGTGGATGCTATGAGATTCAGGTGATAAAAATTCGTGAAAGGCATAAAATGCTTTTGTGTTCGATCTACGGGAATTCAGACATGGATGACTCTATCTCCGATTGTCTTTTTACCATTATGGCTAAGAAAGGCCTCTTTTCTTGTTGGTGATTTTACTGCTCACCAGAGGGAGTGGTTAAATTCTGTGCTCCTACTGAGCATGGCACTCAGTAGGAGCACAGAATTTAAAAGCTTTGGACTTTGCTTCTGAATCAGGCTGGAAGCAAATCATAAGTGAAGCTACTCACATGTCTGGTTTACTGCTTGGACCTCGTATACACCGACTCCCCTGTTGTTATAACAAGTAAGGTTGGTTCTCCAGTTGGGACCTCTGATCATGCATTCATTTCAATAGTATTTAAGACTGAGTATCCTGTCCCTAATGTGTCATACTCATGTAACATTTGAATAATGGCTCAAGCAGACTGGAATGGCATTTTGAATGATCTTTTGGGCTTGAATTAGTCACAATTGTATAATAGTGTTGATCCTGTTGCTCCTTTGAATAAGAATCTAGCTAACAATATTGATAGGCGTATCCCTTCTCATGAGCTAAGGTACCGAGTAAAAGACAATCCCTGGCTCAATGATGATCACAGATATGCTTATTTGGAGAAGAAGGAGCCCTATCATCTTTGGAAGGGTAACAGAGCAGATTCAACTTGGAATAAATATACTCAACTTAGAGCTTTTGCTTAGAGAGTTCATGCTTTAACTGAAAAGGAATACAATTTAACCATAAAAGAGACCCTTTCTGGTACAACCCAGGAACATATGTATTAGGCTACCCTTAAATCTCTACTCTTTGGCATAATGCAACATTTTCTCCTTTACTTAAAAAAATTTAGCTTTTCGATCTCATGTAACAAAAGCTCTCTTGTTGGACCTTGATGCATATGGAGGTGTAGACCCAAATGGTATTTTTCCTTTGTTTTCTATAAAGACTGAAAATTCTTGAGCTCCAAAGTTATCTGTTATTTTGTCCAAGTTAGCAAGATGTTCCTTTAGCACTTATTGTTTATTGGTTATGTTATTTCATTATGTAAATGCATTTGTAGTAACTCAAGTCCATAGCTCCCATAATATCTAAAGTTTTTGAATGTTTGCTGGCAAAACGTCTAAATAAGTTTGCTGAAGGTAGTCATCTGTTCCCTAGCTTGCAATTTGGCTTTTGTAAAGACCTTGGAGCACGCGATGACCTTCTTACAATCTCCAATGCTGTACAGAAATCTTTTGATTGTAGTCAGGAAATTCGTATGATTGGCCTTGATATTAATGCTGCCTTTTACCGTGTTAATCATGAGGCGTTTGTTTTCAAATTTTTACATTTGGGAGTGGGTGGGTTTTTTCTTAACATTATTATTGAATTTTTAAGTAATAGATCCCAAAGAGTTGTTGTTGATGGATACCATAGTGAGTATAGGAATGTGATTTCTGGAGTTCCCCAGGATAGTGTTGTTTGCTCATTACTTTTCATACAATATACACCATGACGTAAGGTTTGGCCTAGAAAACAAGCTCGTTGCATACGCAATTGATGCTACTCTCTTTGCATGAATTCTATCTCCTGAATGTAGATCTGGGATTGCTGAACCCTTTAATAGAGATCTATCACAAATTAGTGCATGGTGCAAATTATGCCATATGAAGTTGAATCATAACAAAACTCAAAGTATGGTTGGAAGTAGGTCGAGGACAGTGGCTCCTTGATATCAAGATCTTAACATCGGTAATGTTTCTTTAACACAATACGACTTTTAAAATTTTAGCGTGATTCTCGACAACAATTTTACTTTTGAGAAACACATTAGGTCTGTCTCTTCTTCAATTCCACAAAAAATTGGCTTGATGAGAAATTCTTGTACGATTTTCAGTGATCAATCTGTTCTGTAGGAGCATTTTAATTCTTTAATTTTACCTTGTTTCGAGTATTGTTCTCCTGTTTAGTCTTCAGCTGCTGATTCTCATCTTAATTTGCTAGAAAAGAACTTATGGTCTATTGAATTCCTTATTTCTGATCTAGATATTAGTCTCTAGCACCATCGTTCAATTAGCTCATTATGCATGTTGCATAAGATTTTTCATAATTCCGACCATCCTCTACATTCAGATATTCCCGGACAGTACCATCCTGTTCGTAATATATACGAGGTATGCAGTTAATTCTAATAGTCAGGCATTCTCCATCCAATTCGTCAATTCCTTTGGTCGCTGTAACCTCACCATCCTTGTGAGCTAAGGATGGGTGGTTTGAGGGAGCCTATAGGTCTAACTGCTGAGTCATCAGCAGCCATTGCCTGGCACTCCTTGGTCCTAGCTTGGGTGGAGAGGGGTCTTGGGTGTTGATCATATGTATATATGGTCAGTCTCTAGAGCATTTTCCTGCTCGATAGGCCTTTGTCATTGTCCCTTGCCTCTGCCATTCTTAGAAGCCTTTAAACCTTTCAACCTTTAAACCCCAAAAGTTCAAAGTTGCAGCTAATGTTTTTATGTTGGAAAGGTTGACATAAGTCTCTTTTTATAATTTATATATGAAAGATCTGTTTTATCTTTTTTTCTATTTCCTGGTTTCCTTTTTCACTGGGCTATTTTTCCCTGTTGGAGCCATTGGGCTTATAGCATCCTACTTTCCCAACTAGGGTTGTAGCGTAGCTGGTACTACTACTACTAATACCACTAATACTGCTACTACTATCTTGGTTGACAGAAACTACCATGTACCAATTAAGAAATTTTCATTCATCACATGAACCATTAAAAAGAGGGTTATCCCAGGAAATGGTAATAGGCCTAATCTTGTTTTTTATTTATACTTTATGTCTATCAAAAGGACTGCTCAAGCTTGAAGTGAATTTTAAACTATTAGCGGATGATAAACAATTTCAATCATCCTTAAATGACTTCGATGATACTTCTGAAACTTTAAACCAGGTTCTCACCAGTGCAGTGTTAGGTAATAGATGACAGTTAAACAACTAAATCTAAATGAAAATAAAATAGAGTTTATGGTGGTTGGAAAGAAAAACCACTTAAGAAACTTACGTAGCATCCAAATAAATTTTAAAACAACTCGGTCCCGATATCTATTAAAGTTCGTGACCTAGGAGTATAATTTGATTGTAATTTGCCTTTCCGTGCTCAAATAAATAATGTAGCAAGAACCTTTGGATATCACCTTAGAATCATTGCTTTTATAAAGAAGTGTCTGAATGAGTATTCTGTAAAGAAATTTGTGATGAATCCTGTTATTATCAGACTTGACTACTGTAACGCCATCTACTATAATTTACTCAAAGTGCAACTAGAGAAATTACAAAACACAATAATCAGAGGAGCAAGACTGAAAAAAGGTCGCACTCCAAGAAAGGATTACTCATATACTAAATGAATTAAACTTAAGATATTTAAGATAATTGCAATAACTAGCCAGGTTATCAGAACAGGACGTCCAAAATATTCAAGAGAATTGCTACACATCGTACAACCAGTGAATCATGTAGACACGAGAAAAGTTACAGATATTTCAAATTATTAGAGCCAATGTGTATGTCTACCGTAGGTTCTAGAGTTTTCAAACAAGAGGCCCCAAGAGCATACAACAAACTTCCACTAGCCAACCGAAAGACTGAAGATATTGCGGCTTTCAAGAAGAAACTAAAGACTTCATTGTTTTCTAAGTGCTTCGATACAGTAGCTTTGACATTTAAAACGGAATACGCTGTGTGATACTCAAAACCTAAGATTGCATACGACAAACTGGTCTTGTAGGTCCTGTAGTGATAGGACTACGAAGACAGCCTTTAAAGTAGAGTAATTTAGTAAGTTTTATTTCACTTCACTAAGATTATAAATTATTTTTGTGATTGTTTGGTATTAAAGGTATTAATGGTCGACAATGGTGTTTCATCCTTCCCTCCTCATACTACACTAGGAGGAGGGCCACGCCGCATGCGGTTCGCAGCAGAACTCCTAAATCATCGAGTCACAAATATCAGGTCTGTCAACATTCCTATTCTTAGTTCCGTGCCAGTTAATGCTGCAATGATGTTTTACTATTCTGTTAGTAGATAATTGGCAAATTATGATGAACGAACAAGTTAGCTGATAGATGGTCTTCACTTAAAGGCAAAGGTTCTCCGTTTGAAGGCCACTCATGAATGGCAGAGGCAAGGGACAATACCATTACCCTATCAAGCAGGGCAATGCCTTAGAGTCTGACCATATATACATATGATCAGCACCAAAGCTCCCTCTCCACCCAAGCTAGGACCAAGGAGGGCCAGGCAATGGCTGCTCATGACTCAGCAGATTGACCTATAGGCTCCGCCAAACCCAACTTCCTTAGCTCACAACGACAGGAGAATTATAGGTGACTGCTCCTGTTCATTCAAATGGATTTGACGCTGATCCAAGAGAAAACTTATTTGTGAAAAATGGGGCTGTATGTTGAATTAGTTATTCTAAGGTTTCAGAGACCAAAGGGTTTAACATGTTTGAGCGGGACTCGAACCCCAGTCTGGCGATCACCAGACAAGGACGTTACCAACATGCCACCACGCTGGGAATGAAGAAATTTCCGAAAATCCGATTCCAGAAAATGAGTATTGTATAAGAGAAAATACTAGTGGAAAATATTTTTCACCATACAAGGATATGAGGAAGTTCAAGGGTATTCAAAGGAAAGTGGAATGTGTCCTAGAAGAATGGGTAGATAGATTGGATGGGAGTATTGGTATATTCATGTTTAACCTCGTGTATGACGAGCAATAGCAATTATCTAGTGAACTAGATAATGTTAGAAAAAAAAAAAAGTTCTAACAGAAAGAAGAGATAAGAGATTATGGGTATACAGCAAACAGAATCAAGGATTAATTTACTGAAAAAGATGAAATAATGTGAGCTAATCTCATATCATACTACCAAAAATTAAATCGAGGCCTAGTAAAACAAGGTAATGAGATGTTAGATAAAATGTAAAAGTACTGACAATGAATGAAAGACTTAAGCACAAATACTCGAAAACAAAGTATTGGAAAAAGATATATTTGTATCAATTTGATGAATGTTAGATCAAATAATGCAATTTGTGGGGAGTGAAGGAAAAATTATTAAAATAACTCACACGACCTTGAATCACAACTGGAAATATTTTCTTGTAAAAATATCATTAGAAGGGAAACAAAGAGGTGGTTAGAGCAAGAAGAATACTGTGCTATTCAGCTAAGTTTTAATGAAACGGAACAAATAAAATTTGCTTGCCAGATTTTCTTATATCCAATATCAACTCAAATTAAGGTTGCTAAGCCTGAAACTATGAGGGAATTTGGAAACACATTGATGAATACGTATGAAAATGCTTGGAGGAATAGTAGAACAAAAAAGTGGGGAGAGAATTGTGGAGAGCAAGACAAGGTGAAAGCAAAAGTGTATGACAATTTATTGAAAGAATATATGAATCATTTGAGGATGTTCAAGGGAGCAGTCAAAGGGATGGCGACGAGAGAGAGAGAGAGAGAGAGAGAGAGAGAGAGAGAGAGAGAGAGAGAGAGAGAGAGAGAGAGAGAGAGAGAGAACAGTTTTCGTTAAGGGGAGGAGAAACAAGCTCAAAATCTCATGATTTAGGTCGATGATGAGCAATTGGTCATGTAATCTGTATACCTACACAGAAGAGAACACTTCCTGGATGGAGTAGAAGGGTTAAAAAAAGTATTTTTTGATAAATAAACGAATGCTCATAAGGAGAATATTTTGTCAGAAGGTACTACAAGTGAATAAAATTAACGTTTTACATCCCAGTGAACATATAGTTCCTAGTTTTACAGCTATTGAATGATGTGTTTAGGAAAGTGAAATGTGGATGAAATAACAATCAAGGCAAAGAGAGGAATCGCTGAAGCAACTTTCGCCATAGTAGAAAATAAAAAGACATGTTAAGATAAGAAGATGATATTCAAAAGAGAATTCAGCAATTTTAGGAAAACACAGGTTTATGAAAGCATAAATGATTACACATTATGTGAATCAGACAAGCTTATTCAGATATACAGAGATTGTTTTGAGCTTCATGAAGAGGACTTGATTACAGCAAAGTAATGGAAACATGAAATAAAACTAAAAAATTAATCTGCTATTAAACTATCATACAGAAGAGTGCTTAGAGGATCTGACAAAAAGAAGAGTTATTTAGGAAAACAAAAGCCCTTTTGCTGCTCTCATAGTTCTAGCAAAAAGTAAAGAGGGCACTCGAGTTAACTATTGATTATCGAAAGTTCACTAAGATAAATATCAAGAATGCTTTTCTCCTACCTAGAATATCTGAAAGTCTAGATGTACTCTGGAGGGAGGTAACTTTCTTTTCTACTGTTGTCTTACCACAAGGCCATCAATATCTTTTATTGAAAAAAGTAGACAGGCATAAGACAGCATTTTATGTCCTTTAAGGTCATTACCAGTACAGGAAGTGTCCAATGGGACACTCAAGTAGCCCCGTTACTTTTCAGAGGTGCATGGAAAACTTTTTAGGAGACTTTGCTTATGATTTTTTACTCATTTATCTCGATGATATCATTAGCTTTACAAGATCTTTTGAAAAAAAAAAACATTTAATTATTACAAAAACTGATAAAGAACTTAGGTCTGAGGTTAAAAATTAATAAATGTAATTTTCTCAAGATACGTAGGATTTCCAGTCAGAAATGGCAGCATTGGTCCAGATCCCAAAAAGGTACCGGCCTAAAATGTGGAAAAGACAAGACAGTAAAAGAGGGGAGAGTTTTTCTAAGATTAGTTTCAGTTTTTTTTCACGGGCGTTTTATGAAAAAGTTTTCCTCAAAATGCCTAACACTCACACACTGTTGAAAGGAAAATTAAAGAAATCTGGGGACCAAGTTTTGGATAAATGGCAGGGGAAAGAACAGACATTAAAAAATTCTCTCATAACTGCTCCCAAATTGCAAGGGATTGAGTTTGGTAAGGACTTTAATTTAGAAATCAATGTAAGTTTTGAAGGTCTGAGAGCAGTAGTATTGCACAAAAAAAAAAGCAGTAAGAAGCTACATCCAATAGCTTATGCTAGTCGATCCTTAAAAATGTATGAAAGAAACATGAGAAATTACAGCTCAAGGAAGTTAGAATTGTGTGGTCTGCAATGGGCAGTGGCTGATATATTCAAGATGTATATAATTTGAAGCAGATGCACAAATAAGGAATCGCTTAGTAACTGAGTTCAGCTAAGCTAGATCACAGTGATCAAATGTTGGTAACAGGTCTGGCAGAGTTTGATTTCAAGATAAAGCTTCTGGTAGGTAAAGAAAAATCTAATGCTGATACACTCTCAAGGTAGGTTGGAGACACAGAAGAACTAGATGGTGATGATATCTAGATTGGATCTTAAGTAACAAGTGACTAGGTTAGAATAATCATGTCACAAAACTTATTAGATTGGGAGAATGTGGAGACAAAACAAAAGGCGTATACTGTTTTATCAGTAGGCCTAGTTATAAAATATAATTTTAGTGAAGCTTCACGAAACCTAACATTAAAACCTAAATTAATTACTGTATATGGAAAGATAATTAAAAAATTTACACATACAAAAATAAATAATTTTCAAGGCAGATAAATGATGAATTCCAAAGGTTAAGATGGAGGTTAGCAGTTCCATTCAGCCTCCAAAAAAAGTTTCAGGGACCGGATAAATTTGGTCACCAAGGAATAGACAGAACCGAGAAAGTTTTAACAGAAAGCGTTTATTGGATGGATGCTAGGGGTTTTGTTAGAGAATATATTCAAAATTGCTTGACATGTTTGACTACTAAAGACGAGATGTCAGGTGGTAAAACTACCCCAGCTAACATAGAAACCAGCAGATTTTATTTTCTGTTGAGATATATTCAACGGAAAAGAACATTCTTATTTTGATGGGTATTTGCTCCTACCCGAGTCCTTCAAAGTTGGGTCCACATGATAGAACAGTGTCCATCGAACATCAATTGTTACAAGTTAACAATAGGAAGTAAAAAGAAGCGTTGATGACGTCATAACGAGCACCAAGCGGTGTGTCGGAGAGTACCAGTGTTCGTAGAGTCTGAGAATCGGACTATCCCGAGAGGGGAACGATGGAAGGAGTTATACTTGTTTACCAGATGAACTTTAACTTTTAGATGATTACGTTTTATTTTCCATGTAAACAGGGCTAGCTGTAGTCCAGTTACGGAGGAAATCTGGTTTTGGGATAGAAGAGAGCCTCAGTTGCTAGTCGAACTGTATTTGCAGAACTCAATTTTATAAAACATTAAACAATGACAGAAATAAACGTGTATCGGCAATTAATAAAATAATGCCAGAATTCCCGAGAAATGGATTCTCTGTTAATGGTTTAGAAGTCGAAAAAAAAAATACAATCCATTCTCGGTCAATACAAGAGAGAGAGAGCTACGCAAATTGGAGAAACATAAAAATTCGTGGGCTTGCACAGAATACATTGGCACACGTAAATTATGGTGTTTCCGTAATACAACATAACAGGATGAGTTTCAATTATGGATACCCAAGTCTCATTTGCCCGAGGAAGTGTTTGATCGTGAGGAATATACGTAATTATCTCTCTCTCTCTCTCTCTCTCTCTCTCTCTCTCTCTCTCTCTCTCTCTCTCTCTCTCTCTCTCTCTCTCTCTCCGAGAATAGTAGAAACAAGTTATAAATATTTTTTTGGGCTCAGCCCATGTTGTCTTGATGGAAGTTCCTAATAGGTAGCTTTCTAGGGTATATTTGACTACAGTGATATTCCCAGAGAATTTCACCTTAAGGTATCCAGCATTCTAACTCCTGGAGCTAATATCCCTAAATAATCTCACAGGGATATCGCATAATATCAGAGGACGTATTCTTGACACGTCACATAGCTATCTTCACCCTGAACAGTATTAACGCTTCGAGGGGTTACAGTGACAAGGATATGAAACGAGAATGAAAAGAGAGCCGCTCATAAGGCATCTCTCCCATTCCGTTTTCAGTGTGTATCTGATGAAGGCGGTAGCGCCCTCTTTATTCCTTTTCTTGTAGCTCTACTACTCGGTGTTTTCCCTTGCGTTCTCTCGTTATTTTGGATTTAATTCAACATTTTGATGACTTCTCCGGCCTCTTTTGCATCTGGAAAGTTTAGTATTATCTTTACTATGTATAAATGTAAGCTCTTGTCGTTTTGAATTAAATCAAAAGTGATATTAACGTAAACAAGAGCTGTAGCCTACCGGAGGCATCCTGTATGCTATCGCTCGCTATTTATGGGTCATTTAGTTAGCTAGAGCGACGTTCCCAGTTTGTTATGCTTTAATAAAAAAGCTATTTAGCTCCTCTAGGAATGCTTATATTATACCGTCAGTTTTTAGTTCGGTGATTTAGGTAACCGATCTTGCCCTTCGCGAGGCTTAGTAGCCTAGGCGTCTGGCCCTAGTACTTTCATGCATGATATAAGTTTTTCCGAATGTTATTTTATTGAAGCTATAGGCAAATATTTTATACATGTAAGATATTGTTGAATGTTCTTTCTAAGATTGTATAAGAGAGAGTTTCGGTGAATTAGGTAATTGATTCTCACCTTACCTAGTCTAGTAATCTTGGTACAGTAGTATACTTTCCCACATCCCCGATTGTTCTTTTCTCCTTCGGAGGCTAAGTTCAATCCCTCTCTCCCTCTGTAAGCCTTTGGCTTAATCCTAGTGGTTCTATCTGTATAATAATTCAGGTATAACTATTCTAGGATATGTCTCTCCTGACCTGATAATCAGAGTGAGTTAGGGCAGAACATCAGAGTTTCTAGTCTGTGGTCTGCTTCTTCCTAGCATAGAGAATGAGTCTCCTTTGCTAGGTTAGGGGTGGACACAGGAAGCTTTGCTTCCCTAGTCCATGTCGGATGGATTCTGTAAGAGACGATTCCTTCCTCTAGTGGCCTCGCAGACTGTCCTGTGTTGTTTTTCTCGGGCTGGAGAATGAATTTTCTCTGTTGCCCGGCGAAATAACTTCACCTAACTTTGTTCTGGTTGGGAGGAGGATAGCAAGTATTGCCAGTCTTCCTCCCTAATAGACAACTCTAGGTTAGGATGAGCTTCCCTAACTGCTGAGTGTGTCTCTTGCTAGAACGAAGTCTATAGGACCCTTATCCCTTCCCCACCTCTCTTTCTTTTATTTTCTTTTGGCCGCAGTCCTACTTCCGTACCTAGTGTAGGTTAGGATGGAGGACCGGCTCAGCTCTCTGCCTGCTGGCATTACGTGTCGGCAGGCAGAGACCCTTTGTTCTTTGCAGAGTGAACCCCAGACCTCCCTTGGTCTCCCTTCCATGTCTGCCGGTAGAGCCCGGCAGGCTATGGATTCTTTCGAAGCCTGAATGCTACATTCTCCCCTTCCATAAGTTCACTCTTTCTAGATGGAAGGTCGTATGGCAATGCCGCCTTATAACCTTACATCCATACTGTTTCTCTGACTTTTGTGTTGTACCCCTAACCTGGCTGCCGGCTTAACAGCCGACAGCCGGGCAGGTGGAGGTTCTCTGGTTCTTGGCTACTGCCGGCGGGCATAGGTATTATTACCTTTGCCTGCCGGCAGTGGAAACACAGCCCGAATCTGCAGGCCACTACGATTAGCGGCCAGCAGCCGGGTATTAGTGTTTTCAGCTGTCGGCTGGCAATGATTGCCGGCCGGCACACAGTCGCGAATCAGTGGGTTGTCGCCTATTAGTTTGAACTATACAGGGGTAAATGCCGGCCGGCACAACAGCATGCAATGTACAGCAGTTGCTATATTTGTAGTGTAGTACACACTGCATTAGTAGAAACTGCTGTACAGAGTTTGTGATAACACTAAAGTTCTTCATCATACTTAATGTTATCTTGGACAGCCTTTTGTTGAGACCGTACAATATATAGAAAGTAAGTTCTTTCTGTATTCCTTCTATCCCGTATATTAAAACTTTATCTCAAGGTGTGAACTACATCTTAAATTTCCATTTAGGAAATTACATAAGGTATTCTAGAATAGAATTAACCTTAGTTTTAATATCTCGGGAGGTTTCAGCAATTGACTGGACAGGAAATACAAGTAAGTGTCTTTCCTTCTTTCTTTTATAGCTTTTCTATATAAGCTAAATGTCTCAATATAAGTGAAAGCTTTCACTTGATACTCATGGATTTTTCTTCTCTTTACAGGAGGACCATCCGAAGTACGGGAGTGTGTTCTGTAATGTCCGCAGTAAGAACTTCTGTGGACATCAACTTTGCAGGAGGCACGCAGCATGCGCAGCCTCCAGAGGTGATCTCTGCTATTGGGACCCTCAGGTTTGTACAGTTTGTTCTAACCTGATAACCGAGGCTTTTGACGACCCTAAGTCGATGGAGTCAAGGGATGCTGCCAGGGAAATGTTACGATCCTGGGTGAGGGGTTTTCAGAAAAACACCTCAGGCCCCTACCTTCCAAATGAGAAGATGAGGGCCTACCTTTTCCCTAAAGCATCGGGTGATACAATCATCCCCCAGCCTCAGGTGGAGATACCAACTGCCCAGAATCCGGTAGATTCTGAAGTCGCGGCTGCCCTTCAAGACATCCAATTGGACGATAGGATGTCTGAGATGTCGGATTCTACTGAGAAGGACCTTCTAGGAGAAGGTCAGGAGGAGGAGCTGTTCCAGGCTCCTCAAGTATAAGAGGAAGAAATCGACGAAGTGTCGGTTACATCGGTTCTGGACCCAGAACCTGTTCCTTCTACATCGTCTGCTATCCCAGATGAACTGGGAAGGACTCTTTCTTCTATTGTTGAGATGATCCAACAAATTCAAAGGAAGAATGATGAGAAGGAAGCTGCAATGAAACTGGAGATACGTAGACTTGCAGCATCACGTGGGCCCCAGAAGCAGCTCAGCGTGAAGGATCTTCCTTTGTGCTTGGATACCAATCCTCGTAGGTATGCCGAACACATGCCAATGACAACCGCGAAGATCGTGATCTCAGAAAAGTTGGGAGCAATTCCCCTGGAAGAAGTGGAATTTTGGCCCAACAAAGATTCTTATCCGGACTGCTATATCCGTCTTAGGAAGGAGCCAGCCTCAAAGGAGGAGACGGAGCCGAAGGAGGTCATAGTTTTTTTACCATAGTAAAGCTCAGATGTTACTAGCGAGCTCGATGAAAGAGAGGGGCTTCACTAACTCAAAGGTGCCCGCCTTGAGTAAGAAGCTTCCCTCCTTTGTGGCCTCTCCTACCAGAGCCTTTCCCTTCTTGGAAAAGGGATATAAGGCAGCCTTAAAGGCAGTGGAGGCAGGGAAACCATGCCCCTCCTTGGAGGAGTGCAAGCCGTTATCTCTGATCTTGCCCTTGGACCAAGAAGACTGGAAGGACGTACACCTTACCTTCTCAGTCGGGAAGCTGGAAGCTGATATTGCTGAACGCCAGTTCGGTGAGGCACTTCCAAAACTGTCGGAGGTTCTCTTGCGTAGAGAGCAAGAGACAAAGGAAAGACTTGCGGCATCGATGTAGTTGCAAACGACACTAGAAACGATGGCAAGTGACCCCAAGAACCAGGACATGTTCATGGTTGGGGCCAAAACCCATCTGGCCAAAGTTACGAAGGATCTCTATAGCTTTATTAAAGCTAGGAGAGCCTGTAGAGAGTTCGTGTTCGCCTCGGCTGCGGTGAGGCACGAACCGAGGAAACTGATCTCCTCTCGTATTTGGGGTAAAGACCTCTTTCCCAAAGAAGTGATTAAAGAGGTAGTAGACAAGGCCGCCACAGAGAATAGGAACCTTCTCAAAAAGTAGGGCTTAGCTCTTAAGAGAAAGTCTTCTCCGGATGAGGGTCCCCAACCCAAGAGGAAGACAAAAAGGCCTAGGCCATCCTCTCGGCCGGCTAAACCCTACCGACAGCAACATCAACAACTTCCTGTGACCGCATTGCCTCAGATAGTCGCACAACCTCCAACCATGTACCAGCTGGTACCTCAACAAGTGGCGACACAGTCGCCAGTTTTTAACCCAACCTTCGAAAGGCAGACTTCTTCCTTTCGTTCGAGAGATAGGGGAACAGCCAGAGGTTCTTCTAGACGCCCTTCAAGAGGAAGGGGATATAGGGGAGGACGCAGTCAAGGAGGCAAGGCCTCAGGTCCACAACAGCAGAAGTAAGATACTTCCAGTAGGAGGGAGACTACAGCTATTTAGGGATCGCTGGACCTTCGATCCCTGGGCCCACAGCCTAATTAAAAATGGACTAGGTTGGAGCTGGAGCAGTCCTCCACCTCATTTTCCTCAATTCTTCCAACGCTCATCCCCCTAGAATAGTTATACCTGAATTATTATACAGATAGAACCACTAGGATTAAGCCAAAGGCTTACAGAGGGAGAGATGGATTGAACTTAGCCTCCGGAGGAGAAAAGAACAATCGAGGATGTGCGAAAGTATACTACTGTACCTAGATTACTAGAACATTCAACAATATCTTACATGTATAAAATTCCAAGGAAGGCTGTTTTGTGTTCCAAAGGAGGACTCAGAAAAACTCAGAGTCATTCTAGACTTGTCGCCACTCAACAAGTTCATAGTGAAATACAAGTTCAGAATGCTCACGCTTCAGCACATAAGGACCCTACTGCCCAGAAGGCCATATACTGTCTCTATAGACTTGTCTGACGCTTATTGGCATGTTCCAATTAATCATCACCTCTCCTCTTACCTAGGCTTCAAGTTACATAGAAAACTTTACGCCTTCAGAGCCATGCCTTTCGGGCTAAACATAGCCACAAGGATTTTCACGAAGCTTGCGAACTCAACTGTCCATCAATTACGCCTAAAGGGGGTCCAAATAGTAGCCTTCTTGAACGACTGGCTGGTGTGGGCAGCATCCAGGACAGAATGCATGCAAGTTTCTAAGATAGTGATCCAGTTCCTGGAACATCTGGAATTCAAGATCTACATCAAAAAGTCTCGACTTTCTCTACCTCAAAAATTTCAGTGGTTGGGAATCCCCTGGAATTTGGAGTCACATCGACTTTCCATTCCTAGTAAGAAGAGGAAAGAAATAGCAGGATCTGTCAAGAGACTATTGAAATCCAAACGGATATCAAGACGCGAACAGGAGAGAGTGCTGGGCTCTCTACAGTTTGCTTCGATAACATATCCAGTGCTAAGAGCACAGCTTAAGGATGCAACAGGAGTCTGGAGAAAATATGCATCAAACGCGCGAAGAGATCTAATAAGACCACTACTGACTCGACTGCGAACGCTTCTCAAGCCGTGGTCCAATGCCAAGCAATTGAAGAAATCAATACTTCTTCAACCTCCTCCCCCGTCAGTAACTATCCACACAGACGCTTCAAAGGAAGGCTGGGGAGGTCACTCTCATCAGATGAGAGTCCAAGGAGCTTGGTCCAATCTTTTCAAGTCATTTCACATCAACTTTCTAGAAGCCATGGCAGTACTACTGACACTAAAGAAAGTTTCTCCTCGCCACTCAACCCACATAAGACTGGTTCTAGACAGCAAGGTGGTAGTGAGATGCCTGAATCAACGAGGGTCGAGGTCACCTCAAATCAACCAAGTGATGTTGGCCATATTCCGTTTGGCGGAAAGGAAGAAATGGCACCTGTCAGCAGTTCACTTTCAAGGGTTCCGCAATGTGACAGCGGACGCTCTATCCAGGTTTATACCTACAGAGTCAGAATGGTCCCTTGACGCAGGATCATTCTCCTTCATCTCGAGTCAAGTCCCAGAGCTGCAGATAGACCTCTTTGCGACGAAAGACAACAAGAAAATAGATCGTTACATGTCCCCATACGAGGATCCGCTAGCGGAGGCAGTGGACGCTATGTCCCTGGACTGGAACAGATGGTCCAGTATTTATCTGTTCCCTCCGCACAACCTCCTTTTGAAGGTCCTCGATAAGCTGAGATCCTTCAAAGGGAAAGCAGCAATAGTGGCCCACAAGTGGCTAAATAGCGTGTGGTTCCCTCTGGCATTGGAACTACGACTAAAATTCGTACCGCTACCGGATCCATCCCTCTCTCAGCAAGTACAGAAGTCGACTGTCTTCGCTTCATCACAGAAAACACGGAACCTACATCTCATGATTTTCTCTCCTTAACGATGAGAAAAAGATTCGGTGTTAAAAGACAGTTCAGACTTTTGGAGGAAACCAGAAGACATTATGAGGCTTCAGGGAAGAAACAGATATCCCTTGTCAAGGCGAAGAAACCAAAAGAAATCTAGACAGATTCCTATTTATCATTCTTCATTCACCTTCATGGGCAAGGTTTAGCAGCCAACACAATTCTTTTGTTCAAGTTTGCCTTGACAAGACAGATACCATATGCGTTACAGGTCAACCTTTCTAATGACGTTCTTAATGAACTACAAAGGCCCATGCTAGGCTTAGCCCTTCAGCGCCTCCAAGGACCCTTTGCATGGTCAGTAGATAAGATTCTTCATTGTGTATAAATAATGAACAATGAGGAATGCGCTTAGAAGGCCTTGAATTTTAAGTCATATTTCTGCTTGTACTTGCTTCGGGGGCCAGAGTTAGTGAAATAGTGGCTCTCTCTAGAGAGGAAGGCCACGTCCAGTTCTTGGAGGGATAACTGAATCTATTTCCAGACCCAACGTTTCTTACCAAGAACAAGCTACCCACCATCAGGTGGGGTCCCTAGAGAATCTGCCCTCTGAAGGAAGATGCATCTCTATGTCCAGTGGAGTGCCTAAGGTCTATCTTCATAGAACTTCAGACTTTATGGGAGGACAGCTGTTCAGAAGAGAAACCCTGGGTTCAAATTTTTCTATAACTAAGGGCGAAACTCACCCGTGTTATTCACAGAACTGATCCAGACAGTACACCCGTTAGTCATGATCCGAGGAAAGTTGCCTCTTCCATAAAATTTCTTTAATTATATGGACTTTGAACATCCTTGTTTGTACACCAGCTGGTAGTCACCCAAGGTGTTCTTTATGCACTATGCGAAGCTAGTGGAGCAACTTAAGAATTCTGCGGTAGCAGCAGGTAGAATTCTTTAACCTTCTGTTTTTAAATCTGCGAGGAACAGTGTAATTAATTTGGGACGATTAATTAATAGGGTGCGTGTGTAGTCACTATATGTTACTACACACTGAGCGATAGCCCACGAAAGTGTCCTTACAAACTGTTCCATTGTCGTCGGTGAACTATAGCATAATACGGACACTTGTGCCAAGCGTTTTTTACGCTAGTGTAAATTAACAGTATACAGACTATATCATTATTATTAATAATTCAATTGAAGTGGCAAATCTGTTTCCTAGTAGACGAAGCAATATTTTCTGTTAACTGTTTTTCTTTATGCTTTGACGCATATCATCCACGTTTTATAAATTTTATAAATGTTGATCTGATATGTACATTTATTAAATTTTAATAAACTAGTTCATAGTGAACCCTGCGTCTTATTCGCCCACACTCATTTTATTAGAAATGTACTGAGCATTAGGATTGAAATATGGATATTTTTATCACGGTATGTCTTTTAAGACTGTTCCCTGATTCAAGCAAAAGTCCACTCACTCTAACCCTTCCTTGGAAGGATTGACGTGGTACCCTAATGGGATAGTGGCAAAGAGGCAAAATTTGTTCCTATGAGGATACAACCATTATCCAATAGTTTATAAGAGTAGTCACATTGGGGAAGGTGTCACAAATTCATACTAACATTGGTGACTCTTATACAAACTTTGCTTTATATTGTATAGGGCAAGAACACTATACAAGCTTGTCATTTTGTCATTCATGATTATTATGTACTCCTCGAGACTTTTTACAGTGTCTAGTACGACTCTTCCCTGTAGGGGGCAGGAAGCACTAACATAGTTCATGCTTAGACGAAATGATGTATGACGGTAACATCATAGGTCTCTAGGTCTAGACGGACCAGGAAAATACTTTCTTGAGAGTACGGCACTGATTGAGAATCCACAGATACAGTAACGCTCTGATAAATTTCCATCAGGACGACATGGCCTGAGCCCAAAAAACGGATTTTGAGCGAAAGGAAAAATCTATTTTTGGGTGAGGTAACTATGTCGTCCTGATGGACCCGCCCTTCCTTTTATTGTAAAAGGGCTTATTGACCCCTCCCTATAATACAGTATCTGTAACACCTCGTATATCGCTACAAGGAATAAAAAGGGCGCTACCGCCTTCATCAGATACACACTGGTAACGGAATAGGAGAGATGCCTTATGAGCGGCTCTCTTTTCATTCTCGTTTCAGATTCCTGTCACTATAACCCCTCGAAGCGTTGATACTGTTCGGGGTGAAGATAGCTATGTGACGTGTCAAGAATACGTCCTCTGATATTATGCGATATCCATGTGAGATTATTTAGGGATATTCGCTCCAGGAGAATTCTGGATACCTTAAGGTAGAATTCTCTGGGAATATCACTGTAGTCAAATAAACCCTAGAAAGCTACCTATTAGAAACTTCCATCAAGACGACATGGCTACCTCACCCAAATATAGATTTTTCGCTTCGCTCAAAATCCGTTCATCTTTATCACTGAAACCATTTGGATTTAGTTAACAGCATGTATTCTGAAGTATGACTAGTCTTCAACATCAGGTAGTTCTTGGAATAATATAAAGTAGGTTATACCTTGCACGTTAATAACAATAACATCCTCATTTCACTAATAAGTTATTATTCTAAGTCAGGCATATTTCATTCTATGTTGCCTTCAGATATGCTTCTGGAAAAATGCTCCCTTCTCCGATAAAACGTATGAAGCGTTTGGGCCTCTCTGCATACAGTTTCTAAAGTTCGATTCATAACCAACTTTAGGTTCCTTTGATATGGATGAATGGCTTCTCTTTTCACTTTGTCTTTGCAACTAATCCATCCATGCACCCTTCCATTGTTCTAAAAAGAAAGTCAGGAATAATCAATCATGCTGCATAATGCAATTTATTTGGTTCTCAACACCCATTACATTCTCTATGCTTTTATTAATCTTTCCAACTTTAGCATAGAAGTCACCGATCACAATTTTATATCTCTCTCTGGGATCTTATCTATTGCACTCTGCAGTTCTTCATAGAATTCATCTTTCATTTCTTCAGGCGAATCCTTTGCTGGTGCATAGCTCACTATAATGATCATATTGCACTTCTTTGATTTAAACGATGTAAGTAATAGTCTGCTATTTACAGCTCTCCACTCAGTTAAAGCCTTTTCTGCTCTTGGTGTTATCATTCCCCTACCCCTTCTCTTCCAACTCCATCAGTTCTTACTGTATATATATATATATATATATATATATATATATATATATATATATATATATATATATATATATATATATATATATATATATATATATATATATATATATATATATATACACACATATATATATATATATATATATATATATATATATATATATATATATATATATATATATATATATATATATATATATATATATATATATATATATATATATATATATATTGCCTTGGTCAAAGATTTATTTACCAATACCCTTACAACGTGTTTCCCTCAAGGCCAAAATATCTGAATTACTTCATAAATTCATTCTCCACTTGCTGTAACTTCCCAATCTGATTAATAGGTCTAACATTCCTATTACCAATTTCCAATTTTTCTTTAGTATTTATAAACAGGGAGATTCTAAGCATTCCGCTACATCCGGGATTGCGAGCTATTCTATCATTCTTGCTTTCCATAGAATGACTAAATCCATAGAGGATTCATTGGCTAGATTCATCAAAGGATAGCCAGTTCCTTGTGATGCACAGTGCCTATCTAACCAAGGCAAGTGACCCCTGCCGGTCCATTCTAATTCTAGTAAGATTATCCGCCAAGCATCGAGGGTTTAAGCCGAAGAGATAGCTTGTCTATCGCCTTAAATCCAATCTGTCAACCTGCTGCTAGTGACTACGTCGACATTTAGTGGGGCATTTCCTCTACACATAAAGTTCTCGTTACTTCACCAGGTTGCTCATCCGCTTATGAAATCGTTGGCGAATATGGATTGATAAGATATACTGCCTAGCACGGTAACATTGTTGAAATTCTCCTTTCCCCTCCAGTAACTACTGTCAACAATAAACGACAGTTTTCAGTGTTTAGTTTAGTGAAATTGTATCTATGAACTACCATGAAAATGAGAGCTTCAATGGCTTGGTTCTCATGGCCCCAGAAAAGAAGCTTGTTAGAAATCTTAACTATGACTTTTTGTTTAACAAGTTTGTAAAATTAACATCAAGGAGGTATCCACTAATGCCACAGATAATATTTGAAATATATGAATCATGCGTTGTTTTGAAATTTCCTTAGATAAATCTTGTTAGAATTATGACCCATCTTATTTCTGCACATTTTCCCAAGCTTAAATTCTTCCTGTTCACATCAACTTTTCTTGTTTTTCAGAACGAACCTTCAATAGGTATTGAGATATATTTAATGCAATGCTAAATTGCATATGTTCTAGGGCTAAAACTATGGTTTATAACCTGATATGTTTGGATATTTCCACTACCTGTTCATCTTCTTTTATTACCTCAAAGGGATAAGGGATGGAAATTCTTCAAATTTCCTTTACAAGTGGCTTGAAATTGCTCATATTTTGTTGATATTTCTAAAAAAATTCTCGAAGGCCTTTGATTGTTCAAGTAACTAAATAAGACCCATATTTAGAAAGAAAATAGCTCTGCAACAGGCGTGAAAATGGCCAGCGATAAAGTGATCATAAGGAACCATGAGGAAGTTTGTTTTACGTCCCCGCTTGATTGCTCTAAGCTCTGTTTCTTTTTGTTATATGAATGTAGTAATTCTATATGATCAAACATTTATGACTTAAAACCAATCAAAACCTGAATTGATTAAATCCCATTTGGATGTACGCCAAGCTGGGATTTATTTCTAAAACTCATATATGAAAAGGATATTTTATTAGATATAATAATGATGACCCTTTCAGTTATTTATCCAGTCTTCTTTACTCAGAGCTAGGTCACCTTCCTCTTTTGAATGTATGCGAAAGAATCAGTGCAAAAATGCATAAAGTATCATTCAAAAGGTCAACAATAGGAAAACCTGGTACTTAATTTGAAGAGACCCTTTTAGCTACATAAAATGCATTAAGAATAGATTTAAGATAGCCATACACTTCACTCAACTGAACTATGTATAATTTGATTTGCTGAGCTAATAGCACGTAACGAATATACCTCGAGATTATTATTATTATTATTATTATTATTATTATTATTATTATTATTATTATTATTATTATTATTATTATTATTATTATTATTATTCAAATAGAAATAGGAAACCAGACTGTACAATAATTTACATCATTGCAATTATTATCATTACCTATTATTATTATTACTCATAATAAAAACATTCAAATGAAACAAGGTTAGTTTCATTAACTAATGGAAAAAAGAACAAAATATATCAAAGGGACGAGAATATCACGAATATGAATACGCAGCACTATGAGAAAAAATGTAGAAACATGTTAAGTAAACAAAGAATGACAGTTTCCAGTAACCTTTCAGTCTGCCTTAGACTTACGAAGCATTAAAAAGATCTAACGGTTCAATTGAATTACTGTAGAGGCAATTGTAGGGTCGTGACATCCAAGCAGGATATGAAGGCTGAGAAAGATGGTAAATACAAATGAAACCAAATATCCTTGAACGCAGATTTTTATTTCTAATCCAAGAATATCGGATACTTAACATGACCCTCCACTGATTTGTGCAAAACTATAAAGAATGAATGAAATATTGCTATAATTATAATAGAATTACTTAATTAAGATTATTCAGGTGAATGAGCTTTTTACCTGTCACTAGCAATTTTGGAGTGTTTCCATCACCCATCTTCTACTGTTAAAAAAAAAAAAAAAAAAAAAAAAAAAAAAAAAAAAAAAAAAGAACGGTCTCTCCTCTCCGGAAAAGATACTCAAAATATAATCTGTGGTACTGGACGGGGATATGCACCCACCGTATTTTTTTTTTCTTCTTTAATGGCAGAATAATTTCATACTTTGATGTAATGCTAAATTAGCAGTGTGAAATATACCAATTTACTTTCATCACACCTTCAAGATAGGGAAGATAGCAGGGAACTTGGAAAGTTAATTAATAAGTTTTGAGATTTAATGCAGAGATACCCAAATTAGAGCAGAATAGCGATTTTCTTTGGAATCTTTGTAAAAGAAAAAAAAAAAAACTCTGTAATACGTGTAACTGGGATCCAGACCACTAAAACCATGATAATTTGGAAATAATACAAACTTGTAACAAGTACACGACCAATAGAAAATGCATGCAGTTGTACTTGCTTATCTTTGAACGCTGTAAGCATTGTTCAATCTTTTACATGAAAAGGAAAGACACATAAATAAAGATAGGTGGTAAGGGGTCAATTGGTATCCATAATGATTTTGAGCACTTGGTTCAATAAGAAAATTATATTATAATCGTCCTTCCAGTTTTAGTTCACATAAAAATAGCCTTTCAACTAAACGAGAGAGAGAGAGAGAGAGAGAGAGAGAGAGAGAGAGAGAGAGAGAGAGAGAGAGAGAGAGAGGCCACCTCTATGACTAAGCCTTAAGAAATAAGCGAGTTCCGGACTCTTTATAATCATGTAACCATATAATTTACTTTTCTGGAATTGGTTTTTGCTTGAGAACCTTATATCCCTCTGTTGGAAGTAAATGGTGATAATTCTAAGAGGAAGGTCATGGTCTTGATCTGACTTTCATAAGAATCGAATATCAACTATCTGCCAATAAGATTTTACCAAATGCTGGTCCTTACTACATTGCTGTGCCATTTAGTTTTATTAAATCAAAGTATAAGCAAAAATAGGGGAAATAACCCTTTTCTCTTTCATACAAATAAAAACTATAAGAGGAGTCAATCATCTATCTTGTAATATCACCCAAATAGCCTAGTGAAATTATTAATCTGAAGTACAGATCGGAGAAAAGTTTCTTGCACGTTCATAGATAAATTAAATCTTGAGGGCCTAACAGTAGCGGCTTTTTGTCATTTAGCTATTTGTTAACTATAATTACAACGCAATGTTGTAATCAAGTTAATAAATTTGCTATAGTAATGATATGACACAATGTTATCAATAATTTATCATACCAGAGAGATATTCTATCTCACAAAAATAATTTTAGGTTATTGAAAATGAAGATTTGGCCACAAATATTGTATATTGTATAAAATTTTACACGTTATCCTTTTGTATGAAATGTTTCTTCGTACGCATACCGATAAATCAATTATCTTTTTATATCAATATTTCTCTTTAGACTGCTGACATCATATAAAGCTGTCGTCATAAACTTTACCAAAATATTGAAGTGTATATAAAATCGAAGAGTGTACGAGATTTGTATTACTAGCAGTGCTAAGAAAATAAGCATTATTCACTTTAGAATATAAAGGAAATTCCCTCTCTCGCCCACTCTTTTGCATGGCCGTTGGCTTCGTGATTGAATAAGTGGCGATTAGCTTCAAGCCCCATCCTGACTCTAAGCACGTCAAGGAACAATAGAAAATGAGGGATTGGAATCAAATTATCTAATCTTTTAAAACATTTCGAAGAAAATAGCTTGTAGGGTGGAAAGAAGGTTAAGTTATGAATAAGCTGTCGATCATTTATCATGAAACATTTATTTATGAAAATATTTCAATTTCTGGTCTCCTTAAATGATCTTTTTCCGTTCCACGACGACGGTCAACACGGAATTGCATGGGCCTATTAAGGGAGATAAATAGACAGTGATGCTATAACCAGATTTTGTTTATCAACTTCGCTCGATCGTAAAAAAAAACCATTGGGAGTGTGTCCTGTTAAACTAACAGGTATAAATGTAAATTCTCTGGCAATGCACTATTTAAAGTCATCCAAAACATCAATTTTCAAAGTGCAGCTAGAAAAAAATATTATTTTCTCAGCAAAATGAACCCTAACAACCATGAACCATTATTTCATCGAGCTACATATTGTTAAATCATTATTGCCGTCAAGACGTTCTATAATCTAGAAGAAAATACAAGAGTCAGTGTTGCACTACGGCTAAAATTAGGCTCTGCATGACACCCTACTCAGAAGGGCGATCTTGACAGGTGACTCCTTCTTAGATTTATGATCACGCGATGAACCTCACTAATGACAAGCAGAACGAAAATCTACGCTAGGAAACACCCACCGCCCACATCACTTTTTCACCGAGAATCACCCAAAGCTAATTTCTCGATGCACACACACATGTATATATATATATATATATATATATATATATATATATATATATATATATATATATATATATATATATATATATATATATATAACTAGTAACATTTTTGCTTCTGGCAAGCTTAAGTTTAAGGATGAAGAGGACAGCAAGAAGACTTCGGATCATCTTACATATTTATTCTACACCAACGTTTCGGGAATCCATTCCCATCATCAGGGCTACATAAAACATGAAATTATGTTTACATTAGAAATTAATTATACATTTTTGCTTAAAATTGCTTTGGTATAAAAAATATTAAAAAACGGTTAAAAGAATCAAAATACAAAAACCTAGACGGTATATAAAAACATGTGGCTAACAGAGGTCCTTTACAATTATGATGATAAAAACACTTGTGATCAAAATGGAATAAAAAATATACATATATGTAAATGAATGGTCGAACTTACTGTCAAGAGATGTGGCTGAAAACTATAGGAATATTTGAGAAAATTCTTGAAGAAAATGCTTTAACTACGAACAAAAAATAGATCAACAAGGGATGATAGGTAATGGCAGTTAGGCAATATGTAATGGTGTGGAGGTGGTTTGATTGTTTAAGGAAGGGGACAGTTTCTTTATATAGAGAGATTCCAAGAGAAGGAGCGAAAGGCAATCGAATGTTTGGGAAAGAATTTCGAAATGGTTGTATTGTATATGAGTTTTACTTGAGTTTGAATGATTTCTTCTAGAGGAAAATTCTTGGGATTTTAATACGGAACCAGTGCGATGACTGACACCCCTATGGGAATCGATGCGGACCTTCAGTAATCGTCGGGTAGACCCGATATAGTTTCCAAAATTACATTTTGGACAAGTATACTTGTAAACAACGAAGGACCGCATCAACTCCGGGAGTTGCAGATACGACCAAAGAGTTAGATAAGAAGCAAGTGGGATTAGTGCAAAAAAGAAATGGGTGAAAAGGGACTACGGTTAAAGCCACAGGAATAGTTGTTGATGTGGAGTCTGTAAAATTCAAAGATATGATTGAAAAACTACGGGTAGGATTTTTTCAGTTATGATTATATCAAATAAATGAAGTAGCTCTCTCCTAAATTTATCGATAAAGGACATTTGATAGTGAAAGACAGCGATAGAATTCAAATAATGATTGACAAAAGAGTACTGTAGATTAAAAGACGAGATCAAGTTATTGCTAAACAAAATGCTACTATTTAGAACATTTATGAGAAACGTCAGTAGGTAGATGAGTAAAATTGAAGGGAAAAGAAGAAAAAGGAGCAATTCCATGGCAAGATAAAATTTCATAAGGATTGATAAGGTGGTCAAGAGATATATTAAAGAGAAAACAATGGAAAGACCTAAAAAGAGTCTATAAGGTCAATAAGAACTTTAGGGAGTCTGAAAGGTTGACTACAGGAAAAGGAAGTAGATGAAGTGCAAGATTATTTACCAAATATATTAAAGCATAAATAATGCTCTCTGAAGTAATTGCAGCACCAGTGAGTATTCTAAAGATTTGTTGAAAGTGGAAGATATGTAAAAGTAATTTAGTTTTGTAATAATCTTTAAATAAAGGTTTGTAATGACGAAAATATGAAATAAACTATTGAAACTTGTATTTTAGGAATTCTTTCCTTCTGACAATTTCGTAGAATGGAATATCTCTACAACATAATTCGGAATTTATTCAATCGTAGCCTTGAAATTCATTAGATCCTAAATGAAAGTATTTGAAAGCTTTATATTATTAAGAGTGTGTATTGAGATATGCTACGTTTACACAGTTATTCCTGAAAAAAACATCTAAGAATCAAATTTCTTGGTAAAATGAGTTACTGTCACTGTTGAAGGTTTGTTTATTGGGTCCCGTGTTTGCCGTAGGGGCTCTGTGGAACCCTCGTTTTCTTTTTCAAGTACACATACTTGTACATATTCCATATAACTTGCAAAATCCTCAAAATCACAGAACTCAACACCAAGAATGCAGGTTCTATTTTAATCTCAGTAACCATTTGAAAGAAAATAATGTCAGTTGTCGTTGTAAAGTAAGATGAATGCATAGTAATCTAACACGAAAAGTCTTTTTAATAAACTCTAATTCAGTGTGTTCTCTTTCCAACAAACCAAATTTAAAACATGAACATAAATTGAGTATTTGCAGCTTCTTTCTATTTTCCCCATAACCAAAGCTTCACGGCCACACTTCATATTCAGTATCTTGCCTCCTGTCTCATAGAATGTTGATACATTCGTCCAATTACAAAATATTTTTTTTTTCGTTACAGGGTTGGCAGCATAATAACCAAGCTTTAAAATCTTTTTAAAACTGAATTTCCTTTATTATGACCATATATCTCTAACATTGAAAGCAGGTTAGCGTAAGACATCTATTCAAAGTTCCGGATCACATTTTAAAATGATGAGGGCTGTCACACTTGCAGTAGGTTTCTTGACTAACAAAGTTGTCTCCTTCACGTTAGGGATTCACTTTAAATAGCATTTACTGTTACCTAATACACCAACCATATCATTATCCTTGCTATAAACTTTACATTTTCAGTTTACGTTTTACTATCTTTTCATTTAGAATACCTTCTACTATGCTGCGTATCCAGGTCATTGTATCAACACTGGTATTAAGAGCAGACATAATTGGAATAGTTGAAGGTGCATTGGCAGCGCCCCTTTTCTTCTCAGTAGTTTTGCCCAAGTTAGGGAAGACGCTGCTAGCAGCATATTCTTTCCCATAACTTTCTCAGTTAAGACCACACATCTTCGTTACAGTTTCTAATACTTAGAATATTTTCATGAAATTATAGATTCCCGAGTCAACTCTGTATCATTTTATTTTCTTTTTAAGATCATCAACTTCTCCCGCAATGTCCAGGGTCAATTTGGTTAGATTATTGACAGCTCTTGTTAGTAGTTTTCAAGGTCAGCAATTCTGGCATCGCATTAATTAAGCAATTCTTTTATCTCGCCACCCACTTTCCTCTCTCATCAAAATTACCACTTTTCTATATTTATTGAAAAAATTTTCTGTTTTCTTTCAACCAATCAGAACAGGCTTGCTTCATTATGAAAGATGGTAACTATAAAATTTATTGTTTTCTTTCAACCAATCAGAACAGGCTTGCTTCATTATGAAAGATGGTAACTATAAAAACACATTTTTTATAATAGCACTCATCACATTCATCTTCCAGTTTGGCCTTTACTTCGATAGGAGCTATATGACTGATAAATAAATGTTTTCCTATTGCTTTTGCCGTATAGCAGTTCATTGGCAGTTCATTTGTTCTCCGCCACCAACTACAGAATGTAGATTTCATATTTCATGAAAATGTATAAGCATGAGTTAAATAAATCAATATATCTTATATACTCAAAGCACATATTGATAACTGGGAGAAAATAACAATGATAAATAAATTGGCTACTTACAGTAATTTGGCATTTAAAGAATATCCTCTACTCTGTTTGCTCTCGTATCAGTGTTTTTTTTTTTTTTTTTTTTTTTTCCTTGGTGTTATTACCACATTATTCTGAAAACACAGAATGCTTCTATAGGGATATTTGAAGTTAGAATGATGAAGCTGAATATTTTTTTTTTCTTTTTTTAAGATTTGCTCTCCAGCCGTCAAGGTCAGTTATTACTATCGACGGTGCGAGGGACGTTTATTGCAGTGAAACTAGTGTCTAAAGTAATAGAGTTGGTTGGCCAGTTTCTTTGTCTTACACCTTTGATCTGCAGATAAATGCAGCCGCCCATTCTAAACGACGGATACAAATTTGCCAAAAAAGACCATGTAAGCTGAGAAAAAAAAAAAAAGATATTTATAAACAAATAGCGAATTGGGTGAGCACATATTGGATCAAACGCATGACATCTGGAGGTAATTCTCGGTTTCAGGGGCGCTAAATTCTTCTTCTGTTGTAACATTTCCTTACTTCGTAGGAATACTTTAACAATATCATTATCATCTAAGTATATTATATTCATGAATCTCTCTCTCTCTCTCTCTCTCTCTCTCTCTCTCTCTCTCTCTCTCTCTATCTCTCTCTCTGTGTTTCAAATACAGAAATCTAATAATTAAAAAGAGCAAAGACAACTAATACTTTTTTTTATCGCGCCTGCTATAGCTCAGGACGAACTCCATACATACTTCACTATATCACACTAATTACCCCCAAATCACTCTGATTCGAAATCTCAGCTTTGGTAATTTCCTGACTGCAAGTAAACAATAGAACAATAATTCAATTGTTCTGCGATTACCCATTCAGCGAAAATCCATCGTACTTTAGATTGTATGGATTTATTTTTCTAATCATCTAGCTTCTGGAAACGAACAATAAAAAGATAATCACTTGCTGTGTTGAGCTATAGATAGTGAACAAATTACCTTCCAAATAATAGTCCGTTGTTTGTTTACCAATAAAGATCCAATAACAAAGAATATGTAAAAAACAGCAATGATAGAATTATAAGGACAATTTTCATGTTTAAATAGATGTTTAAATTCATGCAACAACAGTTATACTATTGAAACTTGTATCCTCATGAATTCTTTCATTCTGCTGATATTTCCAAGGATCAAAATACCTGTTACAACTTAATTTTGTTGCAGTTTTTCGTACGTGTTTTTTCCTTGAATGCCCAAAATTTAATAACGTCATTCAAAACCTCATGTTTGATAGATATGCATACAGATACAGTATAAATAAAGAACTAAACCAGAAAACACATCCATTAATGGAGACTTTTTAAAGGTTCAAAGGCCACTCTCATGAATAGCAGAGGCAAGGGATGGTGACAATGCCCTAGCTAGCAGGACAATGCCTTAGATTCTAGAGACTGACTTTATATACATATGATCAGCGCCCAAAGTCCCCTCTTCACTCCAGCTTGGACCAAGGAGGGCCAGGCAATGGTTGCAGATGACTTAGCGGGTAGACCTATGAGCTCTCACTGTCCTTAGCTCACAAGGATGGAGAGGTTGCAGACACTGAAAGAAACTATCGAGGTTGAGCGGGATTCGAACCCCAGTCCGGCAGATTACCAGGCAGGGAGGTTTCCTATAAGTACAATGTAAGAAATCCAATTGCGTTGATAAGTAAATGTTGACATATATTCATAAACAACTGGATCTTAAATAAGAGAAAATGCAAAGAGTGAGATAGACCTTGTGCATGACGATGTACCCGAGTTTTCGCTTAATCAGCATTTCAAGATTTACTAATGGAGGATAGAAGAGAAGCAGATTTTAAAGATGCAATAGGACAAGGGAATAGATAATGTATAAGAATATTCGTGGACGACTATTGACATTATAAGCTGGGAATGTTGAATTTAAGTATGGAAACACTTGCGCAGTTGATTTGTATAATGAGATACTGTAGCATGGTGGGATGAGATTATTAAGGGCTGACCACGTTCACTTGTTGAAGGAAACGTTCTCAAAGTAATAATTGAATAAAATAGGTGATTATTTCTTGTTTTAAAGGAAAATGTAATAGAGACTATTAGAAAGAATTGCGGGGTGTAAAGATGAATCAGTAAACTATGGAAGAATCATGTTATGATTTTGAACGAAAAAGATGTAAGAAAATGACCGATAGGGGAAGAGCTGCATGAAATTGAACAAGAAAATTACGGTTAATCAAAAATTTGTTATAAAAGAGCTGTGAAAAAAAAAAAAAATTGAGAATAAAGGTAATAGCTGTATTTGGCATACAATTGCGTAAAATAAAAATCAGGACAAAAGTGTTTGAAATTGTTATTGAGGTTGTTCAGAATGTATAATTAAGATGGTAATTCTTTCGAGCCAGTATGATCAATAAGAGGTAAAAGTGAAGTACACAGCAGAATGAGTAATATGCTTTAATGAATAAAGCGATGAGAAAAATCCAGGAAAGTTCAGAAAGTGCAGGTGCAAATGCAGGGTAATCAAACTGGCTTCAGCTGAAGTGCAGAGTGGCAACATACAGTGATAGTGAAGAGAAGTTCCAAAGGCAAATGAAAACGTTTGTAAAAAGGTTTAAATAATGTAGGTTCATTGAAATGGAAGACAATGCACTAAATAAAGTTGGTGTGGAAAGTACGATAATGGAAGTAAACAGATTTCACAGAGTACCTTGGTGAAAGTAAAAGGTTTGTTTGCACGAGAGCAATATCAAATGTAGCTAAAAAAAAAAGAAAAAAAAAAATACTATATATAGATGGACTGCTGTAAACTCTCCTTTTTAAAAGTGAAGTGATGAAGCTGAATCCAATCCAAAAGAAAGAAGTGATTTTTCTTAGATTTATATATGAATATTAAGGATTAATGGTGCAAATTTATTTGGAATACAAGAATAGTTGAATATCAGAATAGCTGAGACAAGAAAGGTTGATAGATCTTTGCGAAGGGTTTGAAATAAAGCAGTAGCCAATCAATGGAAGCTGAGATTGGAATGTTTGCTGGGAATATTAAACCAGCTATCCTTTGTTGCCACACAAATCATTCGCAATTAATGCATCTATGCAGAAAATTTCAGAGGTAAAGTTGATATATGGAGTGCAAACATGGATATCAGTTTTGAATATCGCTATATAGCTGACACACTTTATAGTCAGTAGGCTATACGATCACTGTCTTGTCTGTGAAACAAAATCTTTGTTTATGCGATACTACACCGATGAGAACAAAATAATCGCTTCTACATTTCATCCTCAGAACTTGGAATTTTTCTAATCTCTCTCTCTCTCTCTCTCTCTCTCTCTCTCTCTCTCTCTCTCTCTCTCTACACATAAATAGGCTTACATTGTTTTTGGTTATATATATATATATATATATATATATATATATATATATATATATATATATATATATATATATATATATATATATATATATATATATATTCAACCAATACCCATGGAGAGTGAATAATGATAATAATATTAACAATGGGTTACATATTGTAGTTTACGAGTATACATTATATAGAAAACGCATCGGGGAAGTGAAACAAAGTAACCAACTAAAAAGGATTTCTAAGCACTGCAAGAAATATGCGATCCAACCTGTACAATTACTAATGCACAATGGTATATCTTTTACGACTGGTTAATTTGGCTAAATTTAGTCTCCCAAACAGAACCTTTTTCATAGATTCTTACAAAAATATCCATATCACTTCCAGAAATAGCATTTGTGTGTTATATGAGGGCAAGTTCATAGGCTGTGTTATCAATGAATGTGATATGGGTAATTGTGAGCCAATCCCTAACCTCAAAGTAGTAAGAGAGGCACAACTTCTTGGTACAAAATGATGCTCGATTCTTCACCTTTTTTTTTTTTTTTTTTTTTTTTTTACTCTCATCAGGAACAAATACCCGTCCCTCTCTCAAATTAAGTCATAGAGGATAAAGCTTTGGGAGCGCCCAGTATTACTGAATTCTGCAGATAATAGAATCTCATGAGAAAGCGCCGTCTACAAGTGGTCTAAGTTCTTGTTCAATCGCATCTGCGAGTTAGTCCACGTAATTACATCAAAATGCACTTTTTATCATGTGCCACGACTAGACAAACCTTCAATTATTTTCAAGCGGACGGCCGACTCCGCCTCCCGAAGCAGATTAGCAGTAGTGGATGTTCATTGGCTGCTAAGAATTATGAGTTCGTCTCCATTGGCTGATCAAGAGCGTTGGGCGCCACACTATTCGCCGAGACTCTGAATTGGGCGGGGCTTATTGATTTGGTGGAAAATGTGACTCGCCTAAACTCATCGACGAAGGTGGTCTTATCGATGGAAGTTTTGAGAATTTTCAAGTAATAATGGGAGAACTGAAAATTTTGAGATAATAATAAAAAATGAAAGGGTATGAGCTCGGCTGAGAAGCAGTTCTCAATACCGTCAAAAGGTGGCGATACCTCAGCCACAAGTCAGTCAACCGTGCCTCATTACTTGCACTACTTACTACTAATTTCTGGATATGAATTATGGTTATTAAGATATTTCATACAATTTATGGCTAGCCCAGCCAATTAGACTCTGCTCCTGATGCACCAGGAAAGCAAAAAGCCGTCTGCCACCGCAGCAGTTAAGCCCAGATGCCTTTTGGAGCCAAACGCCGTTGATCTAAGCATGTACTATCTTAAGTAAATCCTTACCTTGACAAATCCCACATCTCGATTATTTTTCATTGATCAAGAATACTGCAATATATTATACTATAGCAGTCTGATCTGTTATGGTTTCATGTACTGTATATGCTTCTATTCATCATCAGCACACACAGTTGGAAAAGCAACATACACAATTCCAATGCAACCTTCACTTTTAAGATGTAATCTTACAATGAATACACATACACACACACACACACACACACACATATATATATATATATATATATATATATATATATATATATATATAGATAGATATATATGTATGTATATATATATATATATATATATATATATATATATATATATATATGTGTGTGTGTGTGTGTGTGTGTGTGTGTGTGCGCGCGTGTATCCAAGTTTGAACTTTGTCAGCTACGAGCGAAAGATTAAAAGGTATCACGAGTGAACAGTTCAAACTCTACGTAAATAAAACGCTTCATCTCAATCAAATGAATACATGATAACTTTTTACATGCTATTATTATTATTATTATTATTATTATTATTATTATTATTATTATTATTATTATTATTATTATTATTATCATTATTATTATTATTATTATTATTATTATATAACCCAAGCTTTAGCTTCTTTGATAAAAGCTTCATTATCATTAATTTGCG
>NC_090739.1:93004814-93032314 GCF_036898095.1 Palaemon carinicauda | reverse complement strand
TCTTTTTCATTTCGTAGCTTGTTGTAATTCTATTCATATCCCGCTTAAGCCTCCATATATATATATATATATATATATATATATATACATATATATATATATATATATATATATATATATATATATATAAAAACATATACATATATATATATATATATATATATATATATATATATATACATATACATATACATATATATATATATATATATATATTATTACTTGCTAAGCTACAACCCTAGTTGGAAAAGAAGGATGCTGTAAGCCCAGGGGCCCCAGTAGGGAAAATAGCCCAGCTAAAAAAGGAAACAAGGCAAAATAAAATATTTTAAGGACAGCTACATTAGAATGAATATTTTCTATATAAATCACATATACTTAATAAAACAAGAGGAAGAAAAGTTAGATAGAATAGTGTGCCCGAGTTTACCCTTATTATCATTATTATTATTATTATTATTATCATTATTATTATTATTATTATTATTATTATTATTAATTGCTGAGCTACAACCCTAGTTGGAAAAGCAGGATGCTGTAAGCCTAGTGGCCCCAACAGGGAAAATAACCCAGTGAGTAAAGGAAACAAGGACAAATTATTTATCTTAAGATCAGAAACAGCATTAAAATAAATAATTCCTATATAAATTATAAATATTTTAACAAAATAAGAGGAAGATAAATTAGTTAGAATAGTGTGCTCGGGTGTACCCTCAAGCAAGAGAACTCTACCCCAAGACAGTAGAAGACCATGGTACAGAGGCTATGGCACTATCCAAGACTAAAGAACAATGGTTTGAATTTGGAGTGTCCTTATCCTAGTAGAGCCGCTTACCATATATATATATATATATATATATATATATATATATATATATATATATATATATATATATATATATATATATATATATATATATATATATATATATAAATGTGTGTATATATATATATATATATATATATTTGCATATATATATATATATATATATATATATATATGATAAATTTTGAACATTTAGACATGTTTTTCATATTCAAATAAGCCATATATATTTTTGATACATTAATGTCTGGATTCTCTTAACGACCTCGGGATCAGAGCCCCAGGCAAAATCACACAAAAAGAAGAGCTTGTGACCGGCCCGGAATCGAACCCTGGTCGGCAAGCTTGTACAGACAGTGACTAAACCACTTGCCCACGAAGAAAGATAAAAGTCAATGACAATTCTTCTGTACTTAAAAGAATCCAGACATTAATGTATCAAAAATATATATGGCTTATTTGAATATGAAAAACACGTCTAAATGTGCAAAATTTATCATTAATCGAATGCCAAGTAACAAACTACCAATTAGCTACGATGGTGAAGATGGGTTGATTTCAATTCTAAGTACAAAACACCTGAATTCGACAGTTATAAGCACAAAAGAATTGTCATTGACTTTTATCTTTCTTCGTGGCCAAGTGGTTTAGTCACTGTCTGTACAAGCTTGCCGACCAGGGTTCGATCCCGGGCCGGGATTTATTTATTTATAAAAAAAAAAAAAGAAAAGAAAAAAAAAATGACAGCAGAATATTGACTAGCAGAACAAATAATGTATCTTAAGGACAAAATGTATGTTTGGCAAAGAAATAGAAAAAAATGTATAGCCTACCCTTTTTGGATCGTCATACATATTCATTCTGTGATGTAAGGTACTTGAATTTAGTGTATGCTAAAAGAATGCTTATCATTCTTTCTTCATGTGTGCCTTTATTCAGGTCACAGCAAAAGTAAATCAGTATTCGCGTCAATGTTTATTAAAGAACATTACGGGCATATAACCATGATTCAAGCAAAGGAAATTAGGAATAAGGGCAGAAATTAAGGTACCCTTAAATTGTACTAGACTATGCATTAAAAACAGCAATAAAGAGAATCCCACAACAACAACAAAAAGGATATTACAATCCAGAAAAACTGATATTCCTGATCTGTTGAAAAGAATTCAATGTTGTCATAGGCAAAACATTTTCCAGCCCATACCAAAGGATTCTTGTATTATACCTTCTGTAATTCAGGAGACAAATTTTATTAGTCAAACTAGTACGCCTCTTGGAAAGAATGAACATCATACAAAGAATATAGCCAAGATAACAGTGATATAAATTACACTAGTGCTAGGAAATTATTACATTTTAATAATTTGTTAGAAGGATATTTAATAGAGACCAGCTTCGTAAAAAAACAAGCTTTGATAATAAATTTGATATCAGATAAGTTTTGCATAAACTGGTGCATTTATCTCGAAAGAGATCTGCAAGCTGTATCAATTCTTTTTTTTTTGGGGGGGGGGGGATGGGGATTGGGATCAGTAATACCAGCTATCTATTCGTTTGTTTAGTATTTGCCTTCTCAAAAATATTTTGAAACAAAAAAATATCAGATTTCACAATATTCATTTGTGTTCTGTGCTATCATAATCATAGGTACGCTATACTATTTTATATCATCATCATCATCAGCCGTTGCTAGCCCAATGTAAGACAAAGGCCTCAGACATGTCTTTCAAGTCCCGTTTGTTTATGGTATTTCTATGCCAGTTTATATCCACAAATTTTCTTAGCTCGTCAATCAATCGTCTTCTGTTCCTTCCCTTGCTTCGGTTGCAATCTAGAACCCATGCCGTTATACTTCTTGTCCATCTATTATCTGTCAATTTCATTAAATATCCTAACCATGTATAGTGTATTTCCTTTTCTTACATGTCTTCTTTAGTTTGCTCTCGCATCCATGTGGTTCTCTTTTTGTTTTTAACGTTATTCCCATCTTTCCATAGCTCCTGGAGTTATAACTATCTCATGTTTTAAAGCTTTAGTAAGGTTCCAACTTTCCGATGCATAAGTTAATACTGGTAGGACCATCTGATTAGATACTTTTCTTTTTAGAGAAAGTGGTATTTAAATTTTCATAATTTCATTTTGTTTACCAAAAGTTCTCCATCGCATGCTTATCCTTCTTTTAATTTCGGCCTCGTGTCCTGGGAAAACATTTACAGTCTGTCCTATGCGCATATGCAATAAAAACCTCTAGAGGTTCGTCCATATCCCTTATTTCTTGTTTGTATATCTATTGATCATTATCTTCAGTCCTGCATTTCTGCTATCTCTATTCATATCTTTTATCATTTTTTGCAATTCCTCCCATAATTCAATAAATAGAACGTCATATGCAAATCTCAAAGTGTTGAGATATTCCCCATTTTCCCAATCTAAATTCTTAAAATTTCTAAGCCTGCTGTGAATAATTGAGGAGAGAATTTTCTCACTATCTTTATGTAGTTTTAGGATGGCTCTATTTCCCGTATAGATATCTTCAAATGCTCTAACATAATATTACTCTAATAATAATAATAATAAAAATTATTATTATTATTATTATTATTATTATTATTATTATTTGCTAAGCTACAACACTACTTGGAAAAGCAGGATGCCATAAGCCCAAGAGATCCCACAGGGAAAAATAGCCCAATGAGGAAAGGTAAATAAGGAAATTAATAAACTACAAGAGAACTAATGAACATTTAAAATAACAAATTATAAGAACAGTAACAACATTGAAATCAATCTTTCATCTTTTGTCTTTGAAGGGATTTGGTTACTGCTGAAGTTTTGACCGAATCAAAAGTTTTCTCATAGTGGTTTGTCATACTCTTGATTTTTCTATTAGCTGGTTGATTACATGAATTTGGTCAGTTATTGAATACCCGCTTCTGAAGCCTGCCTCCTCTCTTGGTTGAATAAAGTCTAGCTGTATTTCTATTCAGGCTTTACTTGCTTCCATTTCATCATATGAGATACTACCGTTCAAGAGTTATTGGGTCCTTTGACTGGCCAAACAGTACTATATTAGATCCCTCTCTCTGGTTACTGCTCACTTTTTCTTTTCCTACACATTTACCGAATATTCTGGCCCATTCTTTCCACAGTCTCCTCTGTCCTCATACACCCGACAACACTTGAGATTACTAAACAGTTCTTCTGTCAAGGGGTTAACTTCTGTCTAGTAATTGTTCAGTGGCTACTTTCTCCTTGGTAAGGGTTGAGGAGACTCTTTAGCTATGGTAAGCAGCTCTTCGAGGGGAAGAACACCCCAAAATCAAACCATTGTTTCTAGTCTTAGGTAGTGCCATAGCCTCTGTACCATGGTCTTTTACTGTCTTTGGGTACACTATTCTATCTTATTTCTCTTCCTTTTTTGGTTTTTGAAGTTTTTATAGTTTATATATGAACGATATATCTTAATATTGTTAACCGTTCTTAAAATATTCTATTGTCGTGAACGAAGTGAATGACCTTACATAAAATCCCAAAGTTTTTACGAACGAATCTCACCCACTCCGTAACCCAGTCAATCCATAGCCCAGTCATTCCCTCATATTATAATCGACGGGTGGGAGGGGTGTAAGGGGAGTAGGGGAGCAGCTAATATTTTTTGCGGCGCGGTCAATATATTCAAATGAAATTTTAAGGCATCATTTAGATATATATAAGCTTTATTTCTGCCATTTTTTTATGTTCATACCTGCTATAGGCATGCCCTGGCTGTCACATGTGTTCGTAAGTGAGGACTTTTAGCTCTACAGATATCCAAATGAGTTTTACAGGGTTTGATGGGTGCATGTGAACTACATTCATACCAATATTTTTATTGATACTTGCCATAGAAAAGTCACAGTAGACATTTTTCGATATCAGAGGGAGGCCAATTTTTGGCGGCGCCGTAAACTACAGGTTAATCAGCAAAGGAATCAATTTAACTATGCCAAAAAATGCAATAGACTATAGGTTTATTTATCCTACTTGTGAATATTTGAGTGCGTGTTTATATCAAATGCGAGACACTTTACAAAAATTATGAAAATATAAGATCTGCAAGCATATGGTGAAGAACCAATCATTCGAGGAGGCAGGATGCGTGTTTGTGGTAGGCTGACCCTTTTCCCACAGGTAAGGGGAGCAAGGCAGGAGTAGCTCATGGTACAGAGGCTTTTGGGTCTATGCGAATGCCACAGCTCGATGGTGTGGAAGCAGTGAAAACCAAATACAAGAAACAGAAAGTTAAAGAATTCAGGGGATTCATAGGACAAAAGCAAAGGTGTTATCTACAGTATATGGTTTTGTGAACCTTAAAGGTGGAAAAAATTGTCCAGCAGGTAATGTTGGGTGTCATAATTGGGAAAATTGGTACTTTAGCCAGCTGTTACAAAGGTTATGTCAACACAGAATTATTAAATCAAATTGTGCGTCTGGCAAAGAGACAATGATTGGGCAAGTCAGAGCTACTAATAAGCAATGCATGAGATGGTAGCAACTTGCTTAGCCTGAGTTGGTAGAAAGCTGGAAAGGTATGCTTCCAATTCGAGCTGTATCATGCATGAAACCAGTGTTAAAAGTTCACGTGTTATAAGGTAGTGAGAAGAGATCCGTTGCATTATTAGCCTTTGCACATACTGGGGCAGAAGTATCTACTGCTGGGTCATGGCAGGCCAAATATTGGTATTCAACTAAAAGAATTAAAAGTGTTACAATTACTGCATTGGTCTGTAAGCAAAAATTTTTCTCCACATGCACAGACAAATACTGTATGAATAATGCTGGGGTCACACTTGGGCGATATGGCCATGGCAATGTGGTGAGATGTGGATTTTAGCTAAATTTTGAGCATATCACCACACATCCCCATTCATCCAGGGTGTGTTTCATGCTAAATCCCAAGGACCGAGATGAGCGTCGTCACAAGTGTGATACTTCACAGGTTGCCACTCTCTGTCGCAACACTGGCGGACAGAATAAAATCTGCTCCATTTTTCGCCTACTGTGGGATGATGGCTGGGCACCTGCGGTATAATGTGTGCAAGGAGATAACGTATCGCATTACCCGTGTTCTGTTCCTCTATTATTGCTAACCTAATCGCCTCTCAAAACTATACCACCCTATGGGAGATGTGACAACATGCATCACTACGCATGCGTTCAGCACTGGTATATAAAGTGGAAGCTGCGGTACACCATCCCCTGTCGGGCTTTGTATCCGAACCCTGCATTGACTAATATAGTTAAAATTAGTATTATATCATATCAAATAATAATAAGAAATCCCTTGAACAGATCTGAGAATTATATACCCGAATCTACCTCAAAGTGAGTGTATGTGTGTGAGTGCTGCATGTGTATAATCCCTGCCCAAAGATAGCCGTCTACTCTATTTGCTTCATTTAAAGATCCTATTCATAAGAGAGAGAGAGAGAGAGAGAGAGAGAGAGAGAGAGAGAGAGAGAGAGAGAGAAAGAAAGAGAGAGAGATGTCAAGCATGTGTTCATTAAAAATAAATAAATAAGTGTACAAAGACCAAGAAGCTCATGAAGCTATGCAAAAATGGGTATAAAAGGGATTGAAAAAATATTAAAAACAGAAAAAACAGAGAAATACAAATGATATATGTGAACTTTTGTTACAACCTACCAGGTTGGAATGCAGGTTCTTTTAAGATATTTAAATTCTCATGGATTGCAGTCGGTAAAAGTACGTCAGTGATAAGGAAAGACGGAAACAGAGACCCAAGAAAACTTAACAATATTTATTATAAACAAGAACAATAACTTAAATCAACCTTGTGAGATTAAATAAACTTAATTGCACAGAATATTAAAGAGAACAAATAACTGGTTCTCGGGAACTCACAATAAAAACCTAAAGCTATTACACTAAGCCCTAAACACGAGAAAATTCCAAGAGAGAAAACACTTAATAATAACAAGGTGGATCCAAATACGGCTAGCCAAAAATATCATTAACCTAATAATAAGAAGGTAGAAGGAAGTAGGAGGCGAAAACAATGAAAACCTTGATATTCCTACCTACCTTACAAAACTAAACAATACAGAATTAAACATGGGTGCACAACATGTAACAATAAAATTCGCACGTATAGAAAGACAAAATTAATAATAAACAACTTCACCTCAAGTGAAGTACAGAAGGGGAGTTGAATACAGGGCCGTACTTAATCCATCAAGCCGCTATACGGAAGGGTAAAACTGTACGCCAGGCACCGAAGGGCAATCCACTTCCCTACACAAGAGGAACGATAATTTGTCTTACCTGGCGTCAGACTCCCTACTTATCACCTCACGAGCCAGTTTTGCTCTCACACTCGTACACAGCTGGACTGGAGGAATACGGCCAGTAAAATCAAGGTTCAGTGTCGGGAAACAGCGTCGACACAATTCCCGTACAAATCCTCCGACGGGAACAGGTGGCAGAAAACCATCGTCGCAGATGACTAAGCATCTGCTAAACACTCAACAGAAGTGCGGAAGTAATGGCTAAAGTCGTCCTCCAAGTCACGATAAATGCTGAGGCGGGAATTAGTGTTGGTGAGAGCTTGTCAAGACCCGAACTGCATTCACCGGTCGACCATGTCCACTCATCACCTTCCCAGGGTTCATCAACACTCACAGTAAAAAGAATAACAATCATTAAAACGATAGTCCACTAATACACAAAGGAGGAGGAGGAGGCACAAAAACACTATCCAACAATCGAAGAGCCACTTAACTTACATTAACACCATAGTAAACAAACAACAAAAATACTTTAACTTAAAAAGAAAAACAAGGCTGATTTAAATAAAACAAAGAAATAATTTTACTTTAACCTAATAACTTTAAATTAAATAGTATTCTTTTCCTTCTTTATTTCGAAATAGGTTTCTAAGGACAATTAATTGGCGGTGCCTTTTTATTTACGGGAGTCCCGTGGATCATGCATACTGCGATCCATATTGCATTTATATCGTGTACACAAAGATCATTACAGCCAAGTGCCCAACCAATTAAGATATCACACCTTGCCCACTGCAATGGGATCCCATATACAGGGTTGTATCGTATGGCAATGTATCCCCACGTATCTCCCTTATTGTTCTGTGCCTGCGGTGTTCATCTCCCCTGATCGCCTACTCGGCAATATGAGTCGTGTATGCCTTTCGAAAAATATGTGCTGGAATGACACCTGAAAGCGCCTGCAGTGTTAGAATTCTCGAAATTGTTCCATATCTTCTCTGACCACCAAGGCCTACCGCATAATTGTAACCCCAGCATAAGACTATCTAAAAATGCGAATAATTTTTGTGGTGTAATGAAATGCTATCTGCAAATCTCTAATTAATATGCTTTATATGTTTGATAGAAGTTGAGATAATGTCTTAATGCATAATATTTTATATAGTGTTCATTTTTGCATGTATGTGTGCACTCAGTTTATAAACTAGGCGTATGTCTAAAATGATTAGGCATGGGTCCTTTGTAATATTTTTTCTTATTATCGTTTTCTTATAGAGAAGGTGACAGACGAAAGCCATCAGGCATTAGGTAAAAATGGTCGAAAGGTTTTGAAAAAAATAGAATAAGAAATGAGTATTAGGGTAATTATGATTTAAGGTTCAGAAAAAAAATGTGCCTGTACAGGTAGGTTATTATGCCAGTTGGTAAGACATCGGATATGTGCACTGGCATGGGGAATTATTGCATTCACAGTTGCTGTTCCACAACTCTTTGATCTCTCTCCATGCACCGAACCGGGAAGCTTTAAACACAGTGACAGTTTTGTTTTTTATTTTTCATAGTGAATTGTTAACTTGTATTCCTTTCTGGTGTTATGGGTTATAAATTGTTCAATAATTACCATTCTAAACCTTTTAAAATAAGTGTATATGTATATATATGGATGTGTGGAATACATCAAGTAAATTTCCTTTATTTCTTATGGGATAAATTGTTTTAGTTTATGAGCATTTTGGTTTGGAAGACCACTCCCAGGATGAATTAAACTCACAAACTAAAGGACCACTTTATTGATGTAAACGAGTCATATAGGTAGAATGTGCAACTCTAGCACACAACAGAGGGATTGATAAAGGTGATCAGGAGTTGTCAGATCAGTATCAACTGTACAGCAAAGTCAACAGACAAGTCTATGTATTTTGTTGAGGGAACATAATGATTGTTCATACCATTGAGTGCATTAGTGCTGGTTAATCCTAATTTTCCTAATCGTCGAGTAAATAATGTTCATCCGATTGATTGTTCCAAATGAGCACTTTTTATTGATTTTCATGTCTTAATTCAATAATTTTTCCAGAAATTTCCATTGAAAGCCTTATATACCTCGGCACCAGTTATGATATCAAAGCTAGGATCCTGAAGATTGCATATATATACAAATAATATAGATATATATATACTATATATATATATATATATATATATATATATATATGTGTGTGTGTGTGTGTGTATTTATATATATACATATATACATTTATATACACATATATATATATATATATATATATATATATATATATATATATATATATATATATATATATATATAGATAGATATATAGATATATATATATATATATATATATATATATATATATATATATATATATATATGTATATATATATACATGTATAATTATACATTTATGTATAAATGTAACTGTATATATGTATGTATGAATATATATGGGTGTCCAAGTTCATGTATGTATTTAAAATTTTCTACTAACTTGTTTTGAGTAGTTTTAAATTATTTCATTACTGTTGTTCCTATTTAATACAAATCGGAAGGAGTTTTATTGTGTTCACTTATATCACTTTTTAAAGATAACGTGAGATATTTTCTGTTACTGTAAAACTATATTTTCCGAAAACATACCATTAATCCTTTTCTCATTTATTGCAATAATAATATAACTACTTATTATTGATGAATTACCAAATGACTGTGCAGCATGAACACGTCCTACCTCCTATACTATTAAGTAAGCAATACTATATAACTCAGTTCTTGAGACAAAGTACTGAAACAAAATACTACCATCGTTCTTATAAGTATTGGTTGGCCATCCTCATATTCTAAAGGTAACTTCATAAAATATGCTTACTGCTTTATTTCATCGCCTTGGACTCTCAAACACTCCACAACTCTTTTATGACCTGCTATAGTGACGAAATGATCCATATTAGAAATGTCTTTTCTGATTGGTGATGATGAGAGAAAGTTTTGACCTTAAATGTCTAAATGTACAAGACCACTCGTGCGTATCATTGTACAGAGAGAGAGAGAGAGAGAGAGAGAGAGAGAGAGAGGGGGGGGGTGGGGGGGGGAACATACATTCCAATGATGGGCTGGTTAATGTGAAGAATATTTACTAGTAGTATTACGGGTGGAGGATTACATAAACTCCCGAACGCCAAAATCACCTGTTTATTTTTGCATAAATGTGTTATAATTGAAAATTAATACCCTAGCTCTAAGAAAATTATGAAACTCCCAGACGGTAATATATAAAAACACTGAATATCTAAAGGCCTCTTACGTTACTCTCAACATAAAACTGGTTGATTATATAGTACGAACTATTCAAAAAACAACCTCTTCAACTCTTAGTCAGGATACGAGCGAGCACTATTAAGAAATATTTTTGATCTAAATAATACACACTTTACAAAAATAAATATATTCCATGAAAGGTTACAACAATAATGCAAAAAGGATTAACACTAAAATAAAATTACTCGAAATATTAAATCTGAACAAACTTTAGAGTATGACAAAAGAGAGATTCTTTGAAAAAATTGTACAATCACTTGCTTCACTGGAAATTAATTAATAAAAATATCTAATTTGGATACTTAATGAAAATAGTTAACATATTAACACTATTGATTAAATATTAAATGGAATTTAAATAAATGTAACTGTTAAACTTACATCTTTTTGTATCACACGAGGTAACCAAACAGTTAAGCTAAAATAAATACACTTCACTGTTTAGCCTAAACTAACAGGGCCAGTTATAAAATTTATGTCATACAAGTACTTCCATTAACACAATACACTTGAAATATCATGCAATGGATTCGTCAACGTTTTAACACACTACACACGATATATGTTGTATACAAATCGTTAATCACGTTTATGATAGCACACACTTGTTGCACTTGAGAGGAGAGAGGGCGGATGAACTTTGGCTCTTTCAAAGGGACAGGCTGGATCTCTTCTGATGCTTATGCATTCCTGGGGCCATATGTATATTGAGTTAATTATTCTAGATCCTTTTAGGGCAGGGGTCTGGAAGCTTGGAGGGTAGTGCTTACAGCACTAAAGTTGCCAACTAATCAAGTAGCAGACAAAATCTAACACACATGGTGAGGCAACTCTCTCTCAACAAACTCTGCCCACCTCCCTCCTCGAAACAATAAAAAAAAGAGTAAATCCATTTCGAGAATTTCCATGCACATTCTGACCATATAAACATGACGTAATACCTCGTGTTCATACCGCGTATGGGTCATACAGTATACATAATGTACATTACATAAGACTTCGTAACAAAATGCGTGAAATAAAAAAGTTAATTCTTAAAAATAGCATAAATTTACATATACTGAATCAAATGAAAAATACAATTAAATGAATGACGAAAGTCTTATGTAATTTACATACCTTTACTTGAATGAAATACATGAATAAAATATTTACTCTATACTAGACCAGCTTCGTAAGAGTAGCCATACCATGAACAAGATGCAATTTACTGAGAGTTTTACAAATTCTCATAAACCAATCCCAGATGGAGTCTACAGGATGTAACTATTTAGATCGGTGTTTCCAAAGGAAACAAAGTCAGATCTTTCAGTGGCGTTAAATAAAATCAGGATTTAATGAGAACTTAGATGAGAGTACACTCTAAACATTACTATTATGTATAATTTTTTTCTGAGAAATTTAGAAATATTTTCATGAAATAGCTCATAATAACGGTATTAAAGCCTTTAAAACGATTAATTTGAATTACTTCTTTCCCATTATCACGTAAAAGATTAATGTGGTATGTGCAATCTATGGATTATGAAATTATAGAAGACTAACTTTCCTGCTTTATACTGGTTTTCACTCAGTAGTTTGTATTGATTTTAAAGCTTATTTCATGATATAAATGTAGACAGTATTATGTATAACAAGTAAAATTCGTCCGTTTCTAAGCCAAGATCTCTATGCTGGACATTGCCTCCGAAAAGAGACGTAATAGCTGAACGTCTTTTGGTAACTTTTAGAAACCGTTACCAGCAGCTGTTTGATAAACAAGAAGTCTTTTTTCAATAAAAAGAAGGAAAATGACAATTTCTATATTCTGACGTAACAAAGTTGATTTAAACTCTATCTCATTATATAAATCTAACATCTCAGTAGCTAGTTAGCGAACTATCTGCTTAGTTTTATTTCCCTCTAGTCTTATTCTAACCATAATAAGAATGATTAGTTCTAATGTATGTTATCCGAGCATTATCTTTATGGTTCTAAATTTGCTAAGCATATACTTCAATAAACGTAAGTTATAAAAGCCAGCTTGCTGAATTATCTATGAATCGGTCCTTAAAGCTGTAAATACTTCGCCATCAATATTACTCTGTTTGCCAAAGGAATATTAAGAAATGGTTGTGTAAAATATTTCACTTTTATGGCGAGTATCGGATCTAATACTTGCATATTTATTACATATGTATGAAACTCGTTGAGTAATGATGAAAACGGATTAAGCACTGCGTTGAATGTGTAACTGGATTATACAGTATGTTTAGCGCATTCCTTTAAAAACAAAGAAAATTTTCCTAAACCAAAACATAAATTGTTTCCAAAAAGGTAAATACTTAATCTTTATTGTACGTATTCTATTCTCTAGTCATGAGATCTTTGAAATTGCGAGGGCCTGACTCTTCCATTAGAATATGGTTCTCCAACTCATTAGAGGCTTTGCTGCATTATATTAGGTGTACCAAAAGTTCCTCTATAGGCTATATCCGAAGGTTGGCGGGAGACTAAATGAGAGCATTATATAATAAGGTAAAAGACAAAAGGAAAAAAAACAAGAGTTTTTCTACCGATTACCTCCAAAGCAACCAGGTAGCTTAGTTTTCCATCAACCAAATATAAGGCCAATATTGATCATGACTGAAAGTACTGTACAGTCTTAATTGTATCAGAAGTTTAAAGGAATTTTAATCATCTTAGCCACGTTAACCCTCCATTCATACTTAGAGTTTAATATTTTCCAAGTTCTGGTCACTAATGCACCATAGATCTTCTCTTTCTTTGACTTCAATTTGCCGATTCTACCTTTTTCACCCTTTTAAATTTGGAGCTAGGCCAAACAATATCATTCATAACTCAGTGTTATTCTTATGGTATAGGCTACATATTTCTACCGAGTAGATACCTCGGTAAATGTTGTTAATATGCATATCGTCCAAATACCGTCCCCTGATATTTATGGTCCCTTACTATCTATAAAGATTTAATATCTAGTCTGTTTCAATATGAAAATCCTTACCCCTAAAACTTCTAAGTTCCCAAAGCAATTATAAAAAGTAAATTATCTGGTACCTTTGAAATCTAAACGTTATTATATTGAACAAATAGAAAAGGAGGAAATAAAACAAGTAACAAAGTTTTTTTTTTCTTTCTTTCTTTCTTTTTTTTCCAAAACAGAGAATAAAGTGCGCAACAAAAGCAATGTAACCAACTACAACACATAAAAACTTAGTTTTTATCTTATAAATTCTACCATATGCTCTTTTGAAGTATCAGTCAACTTGCTTCCTCAGGATTTTAATTCCAAATTTCAGTTGTCACGTAGGAATAAGAGACTATTTAAATTTCGGAAAGCCCGACGGCCAAGGCAGAGAATTTTGGCTTGAACCTCGAGCAAATATTCAAGACAATATATAAGAATCAATTATTATTATTATCATTATTATTATTATTATTATTATTATTATTATTATTATTATTATTATTATTATTATTATTATTATTATCATTATTATTATTACTTGCTGCTAAGCTACAACACTAGTTGGAAAAGCAGGATGCTATAAGCCAAGGGGCCCCAACAGGGAAAATTGCCCAGTGAGGGAAGAAAACAAATATATGTATATATATACATATATATATATATATATACACACACACACATATATATATATATATATATATATATATATATATATATATATATATATATATATATATATTAAGAGCAGCAACAACATTGAAATAAATATTTCCTATATAAACTATAAAAACTTCAACAAAACTAGAAGAGAACTTAGATAGAATAGTGTGCCCCAGTGTACCCTCAAGCAAAAGAACTCTAACCCAAGACAGTGGAAGACCATGGCACAGTGGCTATGGCACTACCCAAGACTATAGAACAATGATTTGTTTTGGAGTGTCCTACTCCCAGAAGAGCTGCTTATCATAGTTAAAGAGTCTCATCATAGTTAAAGAGTCTCTTCTACTCTTACCAAGAGGAAAGTAAACACTGAAAAATTACAGTGCTGTAATTAACCCCTTGAGTGAAGAAAAATTGTTTGGTAATCTCATTGTTGTCAGGTGTATGAGGGCAAAGGAGAATCTGTAAAGAATAGGCTATATTATTTGGTGTATATGCATAAAGTATGTATAGGCACACACACACACACACATACATATATATATATATATATATATATATATATATATATATATATATATATATATATATATATATATATATATATATATATATATATATATATATATATATGTATATATATATATATATTCTTATGAAGCTGTTCTAGTGACGAGTAAATATTTAGTTTATGTATTTCATTTCTGTATTTAAGAGATGTATAGCCAGCTCATAAGGTGAGTTACTCTCATGTATGTTTATAATTGTATGTAGATTGCATAAGACTTTCATCATTCATTTCATTGTATTTTTCATTCAACTCAGTGTATGTAAATTTATGTTATTTTTAAGAATTAACCTCTTGATTTACATATTTTGTTACGAAGTCTTATGTAACTGTCTAAGTAAGCTGTACAAACCATACGAGGTTTGAAAACGATGGCTTACTTCATCTTTATGAGGTATTACATCATGTTTATATTTCCACATGTTTAGAATGTTCTTGAAAACCCCAGTGTTAGTTTTATTTTTTTTTAATGTTTCGAGGAGGTTAGTGGGCAGAGTTAGCTGACAGAGGGTTACCTTGCAAGCAAGGTTTGATCCCCTGTTCTATTTGTCTCTTTGGCAACCTTACCCCACTAGGCCTTGCCTCCACGCCACTAGAAAAATATATTTAGAGATATCTAGAATAAGTAAGTCAATATATATGTGCCCATAACTCTCTAGCGATAGTATCTCAACGGGTGGCTGGTGCCCTGACCAACCTACTATTTCTATTGTGTTTTCAGTAGCTCTCCACCTTAAATATTCATAAATTATGTATACACACACACACCCATATATATATATATATATATATATATATATATATATATATATATATATATATATATATATATATATATATATATATATATATATACATATATATATGTATATATATATATATATATATATATATATATATATATATATATATATATATATATATATATATATATATATATATATATATATTCTTATGAAGCTGTTCTAGTGATGAGTAAATATTTAGTTTATGTATTTCATTTCTGTATTTAAGAGGTGTATAGCCAGCTCATTAGGTGAGTTACTCTCATGTACGTTTATAATTGTATGTAGATTTCATAAGACTTTCATCATTCATTTCATTGTATTTTTCATTTAAGTCAGTGTATGTAAATTTATGTTATTTTTAAGAATTAACCTCTTGATTCACGTAATTTGTTATGAAGTCTTATGTAACTGTCTAAGTAAGCTGTACAAACCATACGAGGTTTGAAAACGATGGCTTACTTCATCTTTATGAGGTATTACATCATGTTTATATTTCCACATGTTTAGAATGTTTTATCTTTTTTTCTTAATTTTTCGAGGAGGTTAGTGGGCAGAGTTAGCTGAGAGAGGGTTATCTTGCAAGCAAGGTTTGATCCCCTGTTCTTTTTGTCTCGTTGGTAACCTTACCCCACTAGGCCTTGCCTCCACGCCACTAGAAAAATATATTTAGAGATATCTAGAATAAGTAAGTCAATATATATGTGCCCCTAGGAAATTGTAAGCAGCAGAAGAGATCTAACCTGTCCAAAGTGAATAAGTTTTTTTACCCAACATATATCGTATGTAGTGTGTTCAAACGTTAATGAAACTTTGAATGTGATTTCAAATGTTTTATGTTATTTTACGTCATGGTATTATATAAATTCTTATAACTGGCCCTGTGAAATTTTGGTTAAAATAATGAAGTGTATTCATATTGCTATCTGTTCAGAAACCTCGTGTGAGCAAAAACACGTAATTGTATCAGTTACTTTTATGTAAATTTCAAAAAGAGTTTAATCATTAGAGTGTTAGAGGTTAACTATAGTCATTAATTATCAAGATTAAATATTTTAATAAATTGATTTCCAGTGAAGCAAGTGATTGTATAATTTTCATAAGTATCTCTTTCTTGTCTTAGTCTAAGGTTTTGTTCAGATCTAATATTTCGAGGGAATCATTTTGGTGATAACTTTCTGTACTAATGTTGTATATTTTTATACAGTATATTTATTTTTGTAAAAGTGTGTATTATTTCGATCACCCATATTTCTTATAAACCTTGCTCGTATCCCTGACTAAGAATCGAAATAAGAGGTTGTTTTGAATAGTTCAAGTAAATCAACTACACAGTTTTGTTTTGAGTGTACGTAAGAGACGTTTGGATATTCAGTGTTTTTTTTTTATGTTGCCGTCTTTGAGTTATATAATTTCTTCATAGCTCGGGTACTAATTTTCAAGTGTAACAGATTTATGTAAAAACGAACAGATGAGTTTGGAGCTCAGAAGGTTATGTAATTTGCCAGCCGTAATATATAATAATATATATATATATATATATATATATATATATATATATATATATATATATATATATATATATATATATATATATATATATATGGACACGTGAGCAAACTAAAATAGAAGACATTCTAACAAGATGGAAGAAAATGAAATGGACATGGGCAGGACATACAATGAGAATAACAGACATTAGATGAACATTAAGAATAACAGAATGGGTCCCTAGAGATTGTAAAAGAAGCAGTGGACGAAAGAGAAGACGATGAATCGACTAACTAAGAAAGTTTCCGGCGTGGACTAGCACATAAATACCTTAAACAGACGCAAATAGAAGGATGTGTCTAAGACCTTTGTTTTGCAGTGGACTAGTAACGGCTGATGACGACGATGATGATGATGATATATATAACTGGACTGAGTGAAATTAGAGGACTTTGGGGAATCTTATATAGAATTAAAAAGGGGTACTATATTTTGCTTCAGGGCATATAAATTGCAAAAAAGAAAATCCTGCCGTTGGTTTTGTTAATAAAAATCTTGCAGGTAACATAAAAGAAATTTATAGTACCAGTGATGAAACTGCAGGATTAATTGTCAACGAAATAAGAAGCATAGACTAAAGATCATTCAACCGTACACACCAAGAACATGAAATGCAGAGGAAGAAAAAGAAACTTTTCATGAAGATCTGCAGATATCTATAAAAAAAAGAAAGAATACTCAATTTAAATTTGTTTTGGGTGATTTCAATGCAAAGGTAGGTCAAAAGAAAAGAGGAGTATTAGCAATTGGTAAATTTGGAGTGTATACAAGAAATGACAGATGGAACATAGAAAATGGACATGGAGAAGCCCAAATGGAGAAACGGAAAACGAAATAGATTTTATTCTCAGTGAAAATATTTATTTACTTAAAGATGTAACAGTGTTGAAAAAGTTAAAGTCAAGCGATCATAAATGGTGAGAAGCAAAATTTGTTTAGTTTTAGGAAAGGGAGAAAATATAAAATTTAAGAATGAGAATAAACACTCCTGTGATACAACAAATATCTGATGAGTTTAGTTTAGCAATACGAAATAGGTACTCCCAGCTGCATGATGAAATTGAAGCGAGTAAAGAAGAAATGAACAGTCATTATACAAAATTTGTATTAGAATCAGCACAAGATATAGGTAGAAAAGTTCCTAAGCAAGATCAAGGAAAATCATCAGAAATGACCTAAAACAATGAAAAATAAAAACGCAAGATATTCCTTTACTTAATCAGACCAACATTGAGAAGCCACTAAAATGAAGGAAGAAGCATCAAATAGATGAAGACTTGGAACACGGCGTCAGCAGATGCATGCTTTAGAGGATGACAATGGAAATATAACCAACAAAAGAGATGGAGTGATGAAAATTTTAGAGGATATCTGTGCAATGCTAAACAATAGTGATATAAGATATAACTTTGCCAATAGAAATAGTGAAACTCATGAACCGGTACCAAAGGTAACAGTAGGAGAAGTAAAAATAACATTCAAAGGTATGAAAAGAGGCAAAGCAGCAGGAGAGGATGGTCTAACAATTGATTTAATAATAGATGGATGAGGTTTCTTAAGAGTAAAACTGGCTGAAGTTTACACAAAATGTCTGCAAGAATCTGCTTATCTTTAAATATTTTTTTTATTTTATTTTCTTTTATATAAGTTTGCTTCATCTATCAAGATGTTTAGTGTTTTACATAGTTAAATCCATTATATACAAAGTGGTTCAAACGTAGGTGGACAGTATATGACATAGGTTTGTGTATTGGTTATATCATTACAACTGTGTATTTTGCTTCATAATAAAATCTATGGGCTTTTTTATTATTGTTTACAATAAAATTTAATTGTCAGTGCAATAATTTCGTTGGTAAATATAATTGTACGGTAAAAAGCTCTTCTAGGAGAAGGACATTGTTCTACGGTCTTGGGTAGTGCCAAATCCTCTGTACCATGACCTTTCACTGTCTTGGATTAGAGTTCTCTTGCCCGGGGGTACAATCTGGCATGCTGTTCTATCTAGTTTCTCTTTCTCTTGTTTTTTTTTTCTTTTGTGAGTTTTTTATAGTTTATATGTGAAGGATCTAGTTTAAAGTTGTTACTGTTCTTGAAATATTTCATTTTGATTATTTTTCTTGTTTCCTTTCTTCACTGGGTTATTCTTCCCTGTTGGAGCCCTTGGGCTTATAGCATATTACTTTTCCAACTAGGGTTATAGCATAGCTTGTAATAGTAACAATAATAATAATACACTAAATCGCAAAAAGGGAGAGCCAAAAGACCTGAAAAAATACCGCCCGATAACTTTACTCTCAGTAATATATAAAATATTTACAAATATCATATTAGGCCGCATAGGGAGACAGTTAGACTTTAATCAACCAAAAGAGCAGGCAGGCTACAAAAGTGCATCTTCAAGAACTGACCATAACCATGTAATTTACCAGCAAATGGAAAATTCTACAGAGTATAGCAAACTATTATGTATTGCATTTATAGACTATGAGAAAGCTTTTGATTCAGGCAAAGCATCAGCAGTAATGACAGCCCTTCAAAGACAAGGAATAGATAAATCATATGTTAGAACACTTGAAGATGTCTATACAGGAAGTACAGCAATCCTAAAGCTACCTAAAGATTTGTATTAAGAAAGGAATTAGACAGGGAGACCCCACCTCTCCTAAATAATTCCCATCATGCCTAGAAGAGTTCTTAGAAATTTAGATTTGAAAAAAATTTAGGAATTAACATTAATGGGGAATACCCTAACAGCTTAAGATTTGCATATGGCATAGTTCTATTTATTGAATCATGGGAGGACTTGCAAAGGATGTTAGATGATTTGAATAGAGAAAGCAGAACTATAGAAAGGAAAATGAATATGAGTAAAACTACGATAATATAAAATGAAAATGCAGAGAGACAACCAGATTGATAATAGTTATGGACTTCTAGAGATTGTTAATGAATATACATACTTAGGACACACTGTAACTGCTTCCCCAGGACACGACACCGAAATTGAAAGAAGGGATGGGATAGAGAACCTTTGGTAAATAAAATGGGATTTTGAAAATTGAAATACCACTTTCTCAAAAAAGAAAAGTATTTAATCAGATGGTCCTGCCAATGTCAACTTGTACATCGGAATCTTGGAGCCTTACTAAAGACTTAGAACATAAGCTAGTTACAACTCAAAGAGCTATCGCAGGAATAATAATGAGAATAACACTAAGAGACAGTAAAAGAGAAACATAAATACGAGAGAAAACTAATGGAGAGAATATTCTAACAACATGTAAATAAAGAAATTGACATGGGAAGGTTGTATAATGAAAACGACACATAATAGATAGACATTTCGAATAACAGAATGGGTCCCTATAGCGATTGCAAAGGAAGCAAGGAAAGAAAGAGGAGACGATGGATTAATGAGCTAAGAAAATTTTCAAGTATAGATTGCCATAGAAAGGCCATACATACACAGACGCGAATGGAAGGATATGTCTGATGCCTTTGTCCTGCAGTGGACTAGTTACAGCTGATGATGATGATGATATGTGTCTATGTGTCTACGTTTATCATTGTGGTGTGGTAAAATCCTGGGATTTGTCTTTTTAATTATTGGAACTTAAAATGAAGATAACCTAATTTGTTTGCTCAGCCAGCACTGCAGGCACTGATTGCACAAGAATTTGTTATTAAATTCCCTCGCCGGATATAAGTATTCTGGAAACGCAAAAACAGATATGTCTGGAACATTGACCTAAAACATACAGAGAATTTATTTCAGCGGAGTCCTTGATTTGGAATGTGCTAAATCATTACAACTTGATTAAATTACAACAACTCTCACAAAGAAATGTAGAGAGAGAGAGAGAGAGAGAGAGAGAGAGAGAGAGAGAGAGAGAGAGAGAGAGAGAGAGAAAAGAATTAATCCTTTTCTTATCAATCAGAAGCTATAGAGTACTTACTGAAGTACCTTAATTCTTTTTTAACAAATAACGTAACTACCTTTATTTATTGAAGAGAGATTTGACAGAGAGATAGACAGAGAAATTGATAGATGTAGAGATGTAGCTATATAGATAAATAAATGTATATAGACAGAAGATCTATTAGCTATATATATATATATACATATATATATATATATATATATATATATATATATATATATATATATATATATACAAATATATATATATATATATATATATATATATATATATATATATATATATATATATATATATATATATATATATATATACACTGAGAGAAAGAAGTTGCTGATAATCAAACCAAATTAGGGCTATTCGCCATTAATATAGATATAAGAGGTTCTTTTCATACTTAGGATACAAGATATACAAACTGATATGTTTCTACCTCTTCATCGAAAAAGGAAATATATATTCCTTAGTTGCTGACATTCAATTGCCTTTCTTAAAGAACTTCAAATCTTAAATGTAATGCGTTTAGAAGAATGGTTGATTTTAATGTCCGAAGTTAATAATACTGACTTTTCAATCCAAGCATTAATCGGTTAAAAAAAATACCATATAATTATGTTGAATGCATTCACAACATTCATGTAGAATATTTATCACCAGAAGCCTCTCTATTCAAAACTTTTCTTAAGTTTATGAGGTAATTTCTCATCATTAATATCACCACCATTTCCAGCTCTTTATATATATATATATACATATATATATATATATGTATATATATATATATATATATATATATATATATATATATATATATATATATATATATATATATATATATATCGATGCATATGATAACATAGTCTGTTTTTCTACCCTGATGACTCAAATATTATTGATTACGGTTTGAATAATTAAAGTTATAGTTTAATTTCCTTTAAGAGATTCCAAATCAAAATGCACACAGTATACATTTCTCTTAGATATTTTAATTCCATGGAATATAGTATAGATACTGTGGCCGACAGCCTGTTGTGTTTTTTATGAATAAAATCATATAAATTAATGTAAATAACACCCACGAATGGCATTTAATACCAAATTCTATCTTGGGCATATATATCCACTTGGAATTCATTTACATTAATTAAAAATCACGTGTGCTTGTGATACATGTTCATTTAAAATAACCACGTGTTGCAAACTCACGATTCAGCTATCATGGTGGAGATGGGTTTATTTCAAGTCTATGAATAAATTCCTGAATTCGATAGGATTATGTACAGGGACTTGTCATAAACTTTTTATCTCTCTTGATAGCTCAGTCGGTAGGGTCTCTGCCGGCATGGTTTCCAGCCGAACAGGTGGGGGTTCGAATCTCCACCCGGCCAGAAGCTGTTACCATGAAATGAATTCCAAGTGGATATATATGCCCAAGATAGAATTCGGTATTAAATGCCATTCGTGGGTGTTATTTACATTAATTAAAAATCACGTGTGCATGTGATACATGTTCATTTAAAATAACCACGTGTTGCAAACTCACGATTCAGCTATCATGGTGGAGATGGGTTTATTTCAAGTCTATGAACAGATTCCTGAATTCGACAGGAATATGTACGGGGACTTTCCATAAACTTTTTATCTCTCTTGATAGCTCAGTCAGTAGGGTCTCTGCCGGCATGGTTTCCAGCCGAACAGGTGGGGGTTCGAATCTCCACCCGGCCAGAAGCTGTTACCATAAAATGAATTCCAAGAGGATATATATGCCCAAGATATAATTCGGTATTAAATGCCATTCGTGGGTGTTACTTACATTAATTAAAATCACGTGTGCTTGTGATATATGTTCATTTAAAATAACCACGTGTTGCAAACTCACGATTCAGCTATCATGAGGGAGATGGGTTTATTTCAAGTCTATGAACAGATTCCTGAATTCGACAGGAATATGTACGGAAACTTGTCATAAACTTTTTATCTCTCTTGATAGCTCAGTCGGTAGGGTCTCTGCCGGCATGGTTTCCAGCCGAACAGGTGGGGGTTCGAATCTCCACCCGGCCAGAAGCTGTTACCATAAAAGGAATTCCAAGTGGATATATATGCCCAAGATAGAATTCGGTATTAAATGCCATTCGTGGGTGTTATTTACATTAATTAAAATCACGTGTGCTTGTGATATATGTTCATTTAAAATAACCACGTGTTGCAAACTCACGATTCAGCTATCATGGTGGAGATGGGTTTATTTCAAGTCTATGAACAGATTCCTGAATTCGACAGGAATATATACGGGGACTTTTCATAAACTTTTTATCTCTCTTGATAGCTCAGTCGGTAGGGTCTCTGCCGGCATGGTTTCCAGCCGAACAGGTGGGGGTTCGAATCTCCACCCGGCCAGAAGCTGTTACCATAAAATGAATTCCAAGTGGATATATATGCCCAAGATAGAATTCGGTATTAAATGCCATTCGTGGGTGTTATTTACATATATATATATATATATATATATATATATATATATATATATATATATATATATATATATATATATATATATCATCGATGGTCATCAAACATGGTATTTTAAGAACACAAGTTGCAGCCTGTCAAGGAAGGTATGAAAAGATTAATGGCTATGAATAATACTCCCAAGAGAAAAACATTGCTCGTGCAAATACTCAGAGAAGAGCAAAGACTTTTTTTTTTTTTTTTTTTTTTTTTTTATTGGGGGGGGGGATATAATCAATCTCCTGACATGACAAGGTGTGTAGCTAATGAGAATGTGATCATACCCGCCGGGTCTTCTCGAAAGTGACTGCTTCGTGAAAGGCACTAAATATGTTTGCAAAAACATAAAGGCCAGTAGTGGAAAAAAAAAAAAAAAACGATAAAATCAAGATAAAACTCAAATGATAGAATTGATTAAAAAAGCATTCTTCAAACGAATTAATTGTTACAGATGCATGCACAATTAAGTTCAAACCTAAAATATGAACTTCCGCTTTTGGCTTCATCGTAACTCATGATTACTGTATCAATTAACTCTTTGGCTTAAGTACAGAGCCGTAACATTTACATAATAAAAACTAAGTTTTCTTAGCTTAATTAATCAACTGTATTAGTTTGATTTATACAAAGCTGATTAAAGTTTGTTGTTCTTTCCACACAAACAAGAAATGCTCCTTCTCTCATTGTTTGGCATTCCTTCCGTCATCACCCTTTTACTTCAAGCTCACACCTAAGTTCTATATGCAAGGTAATGTTCTTTTTTTCTTTATAATGGAAGTCACATTTTGCTTTCGAAGTCCTTTGGATCTCAGAATTTCATTCTTAAAAGTAAAGTTTTAGGGACAAAGGCTAAACTATTACAGACGTTTCCTTCTCCACCAGTTGCCCTCTTTGAGTAACATTAAGAAGTTTTCTCCGTTACATAGTTAATTATAAATCTTTTTAAAACAGCTTTGGTATCTGCTTTTAAAAAGAGTGTCGACATACAGCACTCAACGTCAAAACCTTTGGTAAAATTGACATAATGTTATTCAAATCAACTAAACTGGCCAACAGTTTGAATTTAACGTACCATCGATTAATATGATAACGTCTTTCTTGTACTTATATCAGGGGAAAATTACACCGAAATCATCAAATGACTTCATAAGACAGTTAAAAAATTAACGTTCCCTCACTATTATTATCAAGATTCCTTTTACCTCTTTTGGTTCAGTATAGCAAGTTCACAGACACCTAGAATATTAACACTGTTTAAGATGTTCGTAAATTGTTAATTACATTATTTGTCCATCGTCATTCATTTCTAAAATACATCATTCTTTTCTGCACACACACACACACACACACAAACACACACCGAGAGAGAGAGAGAGAGAGAGAGAGAGAGAGAGAGAGAGAGAGAGAGAGAGAGAGAGAGAGAGAGAGAGAGAGCTATTGTGGCTTTTGATAAAGAAGTGTGCATCCATCCACCAACCTGCCTTTTATGACAATCTTGACTGGGATCCTCGGGATCATTATAGTACTTGACAAAGATACGATGACCACCTTCAGTTTTCAATGTTGCTTATTCTTTGAGACATTAGTAAAGAATTTTTTCGCGTTATATAATCAAAACTCATAATATCTCTGAATGGGGTAATAAGCAAATCTGTCTTTTGCGTCTTTAAATACTGTAACATAACTAAAGTCATAGGTGAAAAATCTAAGAATTATAAAATGATAGGGGTCTGCAGAGTGAGGAAGATATGCTCAATATCCAAGACAGAATCCACGTAGAACAGGACGGACGAAAGCTTCCCGCCTGACAGCAGCATTCATAATACTCGAGTCATTACGTCAAATTTATGTACATTTTCGGCGCTCAACATCCTGTGTTACGCATTTCCCACTGTAACGACCTCCGACAACTCCTCCTTCTCCGCACCAAAACCCCTCCCACCAGGTGTAGACTTTCATTCTATCTCAACAGACCAGTATTATAGTGAAGGGGATTGGGATTGAACCATGTCAATTATATAGTCAGTGCTTTTTTGAAAATTACAGCCAAGTTATTTTCCCCCAAAAAAACAAAGATCTGCAGCGAAGTGCAAAAAGTGAAATAGGCCCCCTAACAGAACGGTGCAGTTATCAATTGAAAATATCTGGATAACTGGAATGAGCTGAAGTTGGGGAGGCTAAGGTACCTCGCTAACAGTTAACCGCAAAGTGAAAAATGACAAGTTAATCTGCAGAAGAATATTCCTTCATCTACTTTGCAAAATCAAGAACAATACTGACAAATAATTCACTCCGACGCCATTACTTATCGCAAAATTTTGGATACGAAAACCACAGAACAATGAAATTACAATGTACAACGTTTTTGAAGTGTTTGCGTTTTTGCTACTTTCAGCGTGGTGCCTTTACATGTGTTTCTATTCGTCTGCAAACAATTATGAAGATTCGTGGAAGACAGTCGAATAGCAAATTCGTGAATTAAATATGTAGTAAAAAGTGAGTTCTTACCTTATACGGATATTCATAAATGATTATGAATAATTATCCCCTTTTAAAAACACACATACATATACAAACACACATACCAACACATGTGTGTGCATAAGTAGTTGCCAATTAATTTATATACTCATACTTAAATACATTGATATATATGCCAGTATATATATATATATATATATATATATATATATATATATATATATATATATATATATATATATATATATATATATATATATATATATATATATATATATATATATATATATATATATATATATATATATATACATATATATATATATATATATATATATATATATATATATGTATGTATATATATGTATATAAATATACATATATATACATACATATATATATATATATATATATATATATATATATATATATATATATATATATATATATATATATATATATATATATATATATATATATATATATATATATATATATATATATATATATACTGTGTAAATACATATATATATATGAATAGCTATAAGATACATTATAGCAAACATCTAGCTAGATGTTTAATTAGTTTTTAGTGTGTCTTCAAAGGTTAAACTGTCTATTTTCAAGTGTTTAAATAAACCTTATGGAAGAGTTTCAATATATTTGCGAAATTAACAACAGCCAGATCTCCCATTGAACAAAATACTTTCTTTGAACTGGGAATAAAAATATAATTAACATTTCTTTTTCAAAGCTTGAACTCAACTTTGCAAATGCAAATATTAATTTTTTACAAAGGCTATTGATATAATAATTCCCTTCGCTTGGAATTCACTTTCATTTTGCTACCTTTCTTTAAAATAAAAGCCTTCTTTATAATAAAAGCACTACGTTCAAACGAAAATTGGCGTTCACTGTATAAACATAAATAAGAATACGGATGGAAACTAATATATATATATATATATATATATATATATATATATATATATATATATATATATATATGTATATATATATATATATGTATATATATATATATATATATATATATATATAAATATGTATATATGCATATATATATATAAGCATATATATATGTATATATATATATATATATATATATATATATATATATATATACATGCATATATATATGTATATACATATATATAAATATATATATATATATATATATATAAATATATATATGCATATAAATATATATATGCATATATATATATATATATATATATATATATATATATATATGTGTGTGTGTGTGTATATATATAAACACATACGCATATATATATATATATATATATATATTTATTTATATATGTAAATGTATATATATGTGTGTATATATATATATATATATATACATATATATATATGTATATACATATACATATATATATATATATATATATATATATATATATATATATATATATGTGTGAATATATATATATATATATATATATATATATACATATATATATATACTTAGATACACATACATAGATAGAGATAGATGTTGTTGTGAAAGTATATGTATTTATATATATATATATAT
>NC_090739.1:92992314-92999814 GCF_036898095.1 Palaemon carinicauda | reverse complement strand
ATAATCTCTAAGTCTCTGGAGCGAAAGGTCTTATGATGAATTTTGAGAATCCTGAGTACTCTGTATCCATAATAAACATCAATGACGCAACAGTTTTAGGTTTAATTTGGGGCCCCTAAATCATTGTCATCGTAGCCAAAGCAGTATTGAATCCAAAACTAAAAAGCTTCTGGGTAGAGATTTTGCAAGGTTACAAATTTCTAAGGTCAACATTAGAGTGTCATAGGCGCAAGTGAAGCAGTATGTAGTCCGATCTCCAAACAAAGTGCCGATTATTATTATTCAAAAAACAAGTTTAACTTAATGTGAATTTAGCAAATCTTGGGAATTAAGTAAACGTTATGAAATGCTTCCATACGGTTTTTTTTTATTTTTTTCAATTGACATAGAATGTTTTTTGTGAGTGAATAGCAAACTATCCTCGTGGTAACAAATTTTCTATTCCTTGTAAATCTCATAGATTTTTTAAACGATAAGGAAATATTTTGGGGGCTTAAAAGACAATTTTCATTTATCTACTTGATTGGGTTGGCATGAAACTTGCTTCGTAGCGTAACTATAATTATCGATCTTAATCTATTTTATTTTTCGTTCTCCTATTTTTTTCTCTTTATTTCTTCGTTTTCTTTCCCCGCACTATGTTGTTTTATCTATTGTAGCCTGTGGCCTTGTGGTAGTCTACTTTTTCAAATAGAGTTGCTTTTTGGCTTCCAGTCATAATAATAATTAATGGATTGACTGAAAGATTCAGGTTGCTTTAAAATTTTGTTTTCCTGTCGAAATATTCTATTTTCTTCTCAGTTATAACGCAACTAGTTATTTTCTCTGACCATTTACCAAAATGTTTGTATCATTATGTATTCAGTGATAAAAATATCAACCAACATTTCATTTTACCTATTTTCTCTTGAAAAAAATATCATGTCCCTGAACTTTATCAATACATTAGTTTGAAATACAGAGGCCAGATTCAACATGATGATAATATATTATATGTATCTTTGATAAACAATTCCTTTAAGAATGACATTTTTCCCATTTGACGACTGAAAGATTCGTATCCCCTTGCTCAACTACGAATATCAAGATATTGCCGCCTAACCACCAGATATTTCCTTATCGTTTTAAAGGTGTCAGATTTGCAAGATATTAAGTAAAAAAAAAAAAAAAAAAAAAAAAAAAAAAAAAAAAAAAAAAAAAAAAAAAAAAAAAAAAAAGAATTATCACCATAAGATCTTGCTTTATAACACAAAAGAAAAGCGTTATGCTAATAGCATTGTTAATAACAAAATAAAATATATCGGAAGCAATTTCACAATGTTTGCTTAGATGCCAAGATTTGCTAAAATCACACGATGTTCCACTTGTTTCTGGATAAAGTCTTACATATGACAACAATCGACTTCGTGTTTGAAGATGAGTCACATGCATAAATTAATGGATTTTCCAAGTACATAATACGTTCATTACATTTTTTCCACCTCTCTTCGCCGTCTCCGGGGCTGTTTGAAAAAGCAACGCCACTGGCGCTTCCCGATTTTCAAAGTGGTTGACCGTTAAGAAAATGATGCAATGGAAATATGCATTTCCAGGTGAATTAACAATATTAGAGAATCTTCATAAGGATCTTGAATGTAACACATTCCTGGAGTCCTAGATACCGTGCATTTGAATTAATCGCCTCACATTACAAACATGCTTTGGATGAAAATATCAGCCAGGAAGGGGCCAAGGGCCATCTAACGCAAATTAATGATCTGTTCGTTTTAAAACCTGATAACATGTCAATTTGAGTTATCACATTTCAAGACCTGATTAGAGGAAGAAAACCGACAAAACAGTAATATTTCTATCAATAACGCGACTACAGCACTAACAATAATATCAGAACACTATCTAATAATTCATTACGATTACATGCGTGTTTAAAGGTTCCTTTTTCGATGCCCTCTTTTTCACATAAACCGACTATCCTTTTTTTATTATGAATTTTCATATGGCTGAGGGAGTGATCTATACAGAAATAAGTTACTTGCAACATATTATTACTGCTTTCTAACATGCATGCATGAATTCATACTCATCCATGGACTCAATTTATGTTACTAATATCTTCCTTATTGTAAAAGTAGTGGTCTACACTACTCACGATGATGAGGTCAATTACTGAATCATATTCATAATATTAACCAATTTGTCTTAGATAAATATGAGGTGATTTTTTCACACAGTGTTCTTTGGACTTTATGCAGCAAATATACCTCTCATCTTTTTTTTTTTTTTTTTTTTTTTTCATGATTCTGACCATCCTTTACATTTTGATATTCCTAGACTATACTATCCACTAGGAAATGCTGGGTATGCAATTATTCTTGCATTTTCTTTCAAAAGAGTCCGTACTGCGCAGTATTCTGGAAGTTTTAACCCGACTGCAACCCAATTGTAGAATGGACTTCCCAATTAAATAGTTGACTTAAAGAACCATCAGAAGATTTCTGTTGAGCAAGTTCATATAAGTATTGTTTCGTGATTTCTATGCAACATATCTGTTTAACACTGATATTCATCTACATATTCTGTTTATTTCTTATAATTGCAATCTTCAATTCATCTTTTTCTTCACTGTGCTACTTTCCTTATTGAGCCCTTTCGACTTGTAGCATTCTGTGTTCCCAACAATGGTTGAACTATTGTTCATAATAATAATAATAATAATAATAATAATAATAATAATAATAAAAGGACTTACGAATTGAATTGAGAAGGGCATGGAATATGCATGCAAGAGTGGTACTAGTAACCATCGGAGCACTATAGTCCATTTTTTTTAGCGAGTCATATTTGCACCGACTCGCAGCGGTGCCCTTTTAGCTCGGAAAAGTTTCCTGATCGCTGATTGGTTGGACAAGATAATACTAACCAATCAGCGACCAAAAAAACTTTTCCGAGCTAAAAGGGCACCGTTGCGAGTCGGTGCAAATATGACTCGCTAAAAGAAATGGACTATAGGGACCACACAAGTCATTGAAAAGAGTGAATCTTGAGAAGGTTTGAGCCGATATAGCCCCAGAACTTGGGAAGAAGAGCGTGCTACTTGAAACAGCACATATAGTGAGGAAAGTGATGGATTCCTAAGGGAGCTGGATGTAACTTGGAACCCCACAACAAATAATAATAATATAGGATGTAAATATATGCAAACAAACATGCACACACATGCATAGATGTACATATACATGAGCGTGTGTATGAGTATAAATAAATAAATGAATAAATAAATAAATAAATAAATAAACATAGCCTATATATACATATATATATATATATATATATATATATATATATATATATATATATATATATACATATATATATATATATATATATATATATATATATATATATATTCGCACACACACACACACACACATATATATATATATATATATATATATATATATATATATATATATATATACATATATATGTATGTATATATATACATATATATATATATATATATATATATATACATATATATATATATACAGTATATATATACACACACACATATATATATATATATATATATATATATATATATATATATATATATATATATATATATATATATATATATATATGAGCACGCAGGACTCCATAGAAATAGAATGGTGAATGCTGCCTACTTTACCTTGTTTAATCGTGAAGTAATAGTTTTTCTACTGCGTAAGAAAAGACTTCTAAAACATGATAGTTTACCAAACTCATTACACACTATACAATTCACATGTAATTTGAACTCCATTCCGTGCTCCATGAATATTAAAGCACTTTATTTTCAATGCATCTTCCACAAAATCTATCTACAGTAGGTTTCCTAGACCCCTTTCTTTCAACATTTCAAAATTATTGCAGTCGATCCACCAACATAACGTAATGTGACTGAACCATCCCAAAACAAATGAATTAGTTACGCCCTTTAAGCCCTTCTCCTTTTTATCTCATATTTCTCTTTTTTCTATTTCGTATGTTATATGATCAGTAAACTAGAGGGACACTCAATAGAGCAAAGACTACCGCCTCGGCAGTTTATTTCTTAACCTTGACCTTTGTATTAATTAGCGTGGATTTTCATACACTCAAATATGAACCAGGTTTGAACCCTCTGGGACAACGATCTCCAAAATTATAGCTGATTACATGAATTGGACATTTGAATAAACTGCATTTGTTTTATTTATTTGTAATAAAAAAAAATCTGTGATAAAAATAAAAATTGCTTTTCATCGCACGGGACAATAAAATCCATTCTTTTCAGCATGACATGTGCAGCACTATTGCTAACAGGATCTAGTCTCAACTTTGGTAATTCTATCATGAAATTTTTTGAAAGAAGGGACGAAAAATAGGAGCTTTGGCGATTCAAAGACCCTGTCTGACGGAATAACTCAACGGTCTTATTATAAATTACTTTACGCGCAAGCATTTTATCATCATCATCATTTTTGTTGTTGTTGTCCCAAAGGGAAAGGCATTCACAGTCAAGGAAAGGATTTGGGTATAAAGCCTTACGCAGAATATGTTTCCTATTATGCTAGTAACGAATAAGTGTCAAATCAAGATAAACAAATGCACAGATATATGCTAACATAAAAGACTATGTACATTTCAAATACTAAATTAAATGTACAGGTCTCTTTGAAATATTATTGCAGCATTTCTCAAACTTGAGAAACAGGTAAAACACTTATCAGTTTCATTGTTAAGAAAAGTAAAGGCACCTAATGCTCAGCGGTGTGCAATGTAGCACCCTGCAGACTGTATAACACGACGCTTTGTAAAGTGAGTTGATCGGTTCAACGATCACCTTACGAATGCTTCATCATAGTATAACAAATCGTTGACACTAAAAAGTATATATATATATATATATATATATATATATATATATATATATATATATATATATATATATATATATATATATATATATATATATATATATATATATATATATATATAAATATACTGTATATATATATATATATATATATATATATATATATATATATATATATATATATACAGTACATATATATATATATATATATATATATATATATATATATATATATATATATATATATATATATATATATATATATATATATATATATATATATATATATAACTAAATTCTAGGTAAACAATAAAATGCGTAACTATCACAAAAGCTTTTTTATATTCATGAATCTGGAACACTAATTGAAGTTCTTTTGAAATAGATAGAGGTTTTAAACAATATCCATACCGGATTTAGATCTAAATTATAAATTTATAAATGTATAAATCTTTTGTTATAGGACTTGTGAAAAAAGGATTATTTTGAAAGATCGGGACGTTTCAAATACAGCAAGAATTCTGTCACTTTCAGTTAGCAATGAACAAAGATGAATAATGTGGGCCAATAATTCTGCATCCTCAAATCAAGTGATCAGTGTCTATCTATCTGTCCTGTTGTCTAACCAGTAACTAAAGAAAATGGCTTGCTGCAAAAGATCTCTTGTTGTTGTGGTTTTCGTCCATTGGCATTGTTGCGTTGTATTTGTTAAAGTTTTAGCTACTGACACAATTTATTTATATATACAGCATTAATTTTTTTTTCTATTTTCTTTTATATTTGTTAGCATAACCAATACTGTTTGGTTGCATTTATATTGACTATTAATGGAGTTGTTAACACTTCAAGAATGTGATGAATGAATTTCGTCATTGTGTTCCTAACCGTTGAGATTCCGTTGACGTAAAGGCACAGAGAAACATAAATATTTATTTGGAAATATTCTGTGCATGATTTATACACCTCCCCTAATAAGGATTAAAAAATTCATCAAAAGAATTATTCACATCACCTAGGCTCTAAATGATTCATTACTAAAAAAAGATAAATTAAGGTACACGTGGAATAAACAAAATTGGCCATTTACCAAAATTTTATCTCTTTTTTTGCTCATGATGCTTATTTACGGGTAATTGGAGTGTCATTGAATTCGCTGGTTGTTCCACAGAGCTGTTGCTCTAATCAAGGGTCATTTCGAGCCACATTGCTGGTTAACTAACCTCTTCTCATAAAGAATCCAAGAACTTAAATAACTTGCAATTCAAAATATTGCATTTATTTTCCCTTTTATTTTGAATCCCTATACGCTAATCCTCGTGTTAGTAATACAGTAAGGCCAAGTGTAACTGTAATTAAGTGACTGTTCGTGGTCTATAGAATTCCCAAATAACTAGAGGACATTTATGACTAGGGGCAAACACCAAAAACTTTCCAAGAAAATCTTTATATTCACAACACCAGTGACTCTTATTATTAATTCGATTAAAATATAAAACATTCACATCTGCGTAATACTTATGTACTGCAGTTGAATTAAACAAAGAAAAAAAAATTGACGCTTAAATGCCAAGAATATTGGAAATAAACACTGTCGTCGAGAAATTTACACCTCATGAATATTCAAATGTGCATACGATAGTCTGTAAAGAAGTTTCCTAATGCATTTCTGTTTGAACGTTAATTAGTTGGAGGACAGGAAATGGATACGGATCATAAATCAAACTGGAGAGGTTAATGGCAGCGATGGATCTCATAAATTACCGCTGTATTAAAAATACACCAAACGTAAAGAGTGCATAAAAAGTGTGGTACAAGTCTCTTTACAGAGGAAGACAATTTGTGTCTAGACAATTCTAGAAACTTATCAAAGGGAAACACAAAAGAGGCAGAACATGCAGATACTCAATTCACAAACCTTGTCAATTTACACCACAGGTAGACACCAATTAAAACTACAAGAAATATGTATTTGAAGCATTGTTACTATATCATTGAAAAATTACGATTCTGCTAACGTTATCAAAACTATAACTATTATCATAAGACCTAGAATCAGTGGATGATGCCAGATGGGAGTTCAGCAATGTATCTCGAACGTAGTAATAATGGCTTATTTGCCAAGTTTATTTCATTTTAAAGCTATTAAAATGACTATTTTGATTAAAACACTTTTTACTTGGTCAGTCGTATGTGTCAGTTTTACATCTTGTTAAGCTGCAGCAAAATAAACAAAAACAAAACAGATATCTTCAATGAACGCCTTCATGATTCATTTGACTCTATGCTGGGCTACTTTCCGTATTGATGACGTAAGCTAGCAATAATCTGCTCAAGATGGAATAACATAAGGTGAGACCATCGGTCGCTCGGGTCCCGCCTGTGACGTCACTGGTGCAAGTCGACTGGGCAGAGTGCACATAATGGTTATGTTTTGACAGGAATTTGTGCTATGATGGTGTCCACAATTTCCATACACGGAAATGTTTTTTTATCTCTTTCTTTCTCTCTTTCTATCACTTAAAACAGCTATATCAAGATGTGTAAGACCTTTCCATAAAGAATAAAATCTTGTTGGAATACAAATAACGAAAGTAACG
>NC_090739.1:92954814-92987314 GCF_036898095.1 Palaemon carinicauda | reverse complement strand
AAGATATGGCACTAAAATCTGCATTAATGAGATTGTAAACAAATTGTTAAACCATAGCTGACTTTACGTTCTTAACAGGTAAATTTAAAGAGGGAACTGCGGTTTTCTTTAATATGTGATAACATCTCTGATAAAGTTGTGGTAGCAGTTCCTGTTGAAGATAACTTTTGTAATCTTCTGTCATTAGTCCATACTTTGGACACCTTGGAGCCTTTCAGGAACCTGTGGAAACAAATCCCTTTCTGTCTGGAACTATTAGTGCACCCCAATATGGAACATATAACCATAATCGTGAGGTACAACAATGCAACTGCCAGAATAACACTGTGACAAGGGCATTACTCAATCGATTTACTCCAGTGACGTCACTGGAGAGGGAAAATAGCGATCAGATCCCTCGGTGACCACACCTTATGTTATTATGTCTTGAGTCTGCTTTTCCCACTAAAGTATCCTTGGCGTTAATTTGTTTACTTAACATGCCCCTACACTAGCATTGATATTGACGCCAATCAGATTGACTCAATATTCAGGATCTTCAATCATTTACTCTCACACTACTCACTGACATTGACAATACCAGACGTTTCACTCTGGGAGTTTACTGTGGCAACATCATGAATTCTAACGAGGATTGATTTTGAATATATATATATATATATATATATATATATATATATATATATATATATATATATATATATATATATATATATATATGTTTATGTATATATAAATATATATATATATATATATATATATATATATATATATATATATATATATATATATATATATATATATATATATATATATATATATATATATATTTATACACGTGACTTTTCTATTTTGTGAGGAGAAAACCAAGAAATAAGAGATTTATACACCTAAAAACCTGTTAGGTGATCTTATATTCAGTGAGCTATCCAATTTTACAAATTTTCATTGCTTACATAGAGCAGGGTTTGATAATTTTTTGACTTTGGTTATTGCATCTTTCATAATACCTTCTTACTATAAAACATTTAGTAATTTTTACCCACTAAAATTCTCAATATATATATATATAAATATATATATATATATATATATATATATATATATATATATATATATATATATATATATATATATATATATACAGTATATATATATATATATATATATATATATATATATATATATATATATATATATATATGTATATATATATATATATGTATATATATATACATATATATACGTATATATATATATATATATATATATATATATATATATATATATATATATATATATATATATATATATATATATATATATGTATATATATACATTACTATTATTATTATTATTATTATTATCCAAGCTACAAACCTAATTAGAAAAGCAAGATGCTATAAGCTCAGCGGCTCCAATAGGGAAAAATAGCCCAGTGAGGAAAGGGAATAAGGAAATAAATAAATGAAGAGAACAAATTAACAATAAATCGTTCTAAAAAAAGTAACAACGTCAAAACCAATATGTCATATATAAACTATTAACAACGTCAAAAACAAATATGTCATATATAAACTATAAAAAGACTCATGTCTGCCTGGTCAACAAAAAAGCATTTGCTCCAACTTTGAACTTTTGAAGTTCTTCTGATTCAACTACCCGATTAGGAAGATCATTCCACAACTTGGTAACAGCTGGAAAAAAACTTCTAGAGTACTGCGTAGTATTGAGCCTCATGATGGAGAAGGCCTGGCTATTAGAATTAACTGCCTGCCTAGTATTACGAACAGGATAGAATTGTCCAAGGAGATCTGAATGTAAAGGATGGTCAGAGTTATGAAAAATCTTATGCAACATACATAATGAACTAATTGAACGACGGTGCCAGAGATTAATATCTAGATCAGGAATAAGAAATTTAATAGACCGTAAGTTTCTGTCCAACAAACTAAGATGAGAATCAGCAGCTGAAGACCAGACAGGAGAACAATACTCAAAACAAGGTAGAATGAAAGAATTAAAACACTTCTTCAGAATAGATTGATCACCGAAAATCTTAAAAGACTTTCTCAATAAGCCAATTTTTTGTGCAATTGAAGAAGACACAGACCTTATATGTTTCTCAAAATTAAATTTGTTGTCGAGAATCACACCTAAAATTTTGAAAGAGTCATACGAATTTAAAGAAACATTATCAATACTGAGATCCGGATGTTGAGGAGCCACCGTCCATGACCTACTTACAATCATACTTTGAGTTTTGTTAGGATTCAACTTCATACCCCATAATTTGCACCATGCACTAATTTTAACTAAATCTCTATTAAGGGATTCACCAACCCCAGATCTACATTCAGGGGATGGAATTGATGCAAAGAGAGCAGCATCATCTGCATATGCAACAAGCTTGTTTTCTAGGTCAAACCATATGTCATGTGTATATAGTATGAAAAGTAATGGGCCAAGAACACTACCATGTGGAACACCGGATATCACATTCCTATAGTCACTTGAGATCTATTACTTAAAAAATCAATAATAATGCTAAGAAACGACCCACCAACTCCCAACTGTTTCAGTTTGAAAACAAGGGCCTCATGATTAACACGGTCAAAGGCAGCACTAAAATCAAGGCCAATCATACGAAGTTCCTGACCACAATCAAGGGATTTCTGTACAGCATTGGAGGTTGTAAGAAGGGCATCACATGCTCCAAGGCCTTTACGAAAACCAAATTGCAAACTAGGAAGTAGATGATTACCTTCAGCAGACCTATATATATATATATATATATATATATATATATATATATATATATATATATATATATATATATATGTATATATAAATATAAAGTATATGTATATTATTAGTATTCTTTAGCTCATAAAATTAAAAGATTTGTTTACTTATAATATGATCATCATCATAATCATCATTTCCTCCTACGCCTATTGATGCAAAGGGCTACGGTTAGATCTCTATCTTGAACTTTTAAAGCAATATTCTCCATTCATCTCTTCCTACTTCACGCTTCATAGTCCTGTAGGCCTGGGTCTTCCAACTCTTCTAGTCCCTTGTGGAGCCCAGTTGAAAGTTTGGTGAACTAATCTCTCTTGGGGAGTGCGAAGAGCATGTCCAAACCATCTCCATCTTCCCTTCACCATGACCTCATCCACAAACAGCACTTGAGTAATTTCTCTTATAGGTTCATTTCCAATCCCGTCCTGCCATTTAACTCCCAATAATCTTCGGAGGGCTTTGGTCTCAAATCTACAAAACCTATTAGATATTGTTTTCTTATCATACCACGACTCATGCCCATACATATAGTAAAACAGTTCTCACTAAACTGATATATAGCTTGATTTTTATATGTAATTTCAGGCGATTTGATTTCAAAATTTTACTCATCCTAGCCGTTGTCTGATTTGCTTTTTCCAATATTCCATCAAACTCCAAACGGAAAGACGCTGTATTAGAGATCATAGTTCATAAATATTTAAATGATTCTACCTCATTAATACTGTCTCCATCCAATGATATTTCATCTTCCATTGCATATTCCGTTCTCATTATCTCTGTCTTTCTACTCTTTATCTTGACCCCAACATCGTGTAATATTTCCTGCATTGTGGTAAGAAAGCTTTGTAAGTCCCGTGGCATTTTTCTAATAAGGGCAGCGTCATCAGCATGCTCTAGGTCAGCTAATTTCCTGTTACTAATCCAGTCCAATCATTTTCTGACATCCCCAACTGTTCTTTGCATTACAAAATCGATGAGGAGGATAAACAACATGGGTGACAACACTTTCCCTTGATGTACTACACTGTTCACTGGAAATTCATTTAATAGGACTCCGTTAACATTAACTTTACACTTACTATTCTCATGAACGAACTTGATCAAATTTATATATTTAAAAGGAACTCCATAATAACGTAGGATTCTCCACAAAATTAGCTAGTACAAAATATCAAAGGATTTTTCATAGTCCATAGATGCCATCAAAAGTAGATTTCGTTATTCTACACATAACTGCATGTCCCAAAACTTCACTACCAACTGACTGTTATTTGTCTTTCATATAACACCATTCTTCATTAATTGTCTGTTCTTCGTCTTGTAAAGTCTTCTAACCTACACATTGATTCATACATTCAATTGCGAACGTTTCTCTGTGCTTATCTTCTGGAAGCTTAGTTGTATCAAAACTAGATATTCTATCTATATTTCTGTTGGGTGCTTTGAGTTTTAATTTCAGTGTGGCAATGAGGAGCTCGTGATCACTACCAATATCTGCACCTGTATAGCTTCTTACATTTCTCAGAGTCCTTCTTCTCTCTTTGGTAATGGCTATGTGATCTATTTGATTTTTGTAATTGCCGCATGGTGAAGTCCATGTACAAGGTCATCCACATCTATAATTTCAGTTAGGTATATTAAATATTTAGTTACTGAATATAGTTATAAATTTGATATATTTTGTTTAACATGTCAACTCCTGACTAATCTAATATGCTAAAATAAGATTAATAAATACTTACAGGATCGTCAATAACATCGTCATTATTCTCCTCATCTAATTTACTGAAGAATTGGCAAGGCAGTTCTTGTTCTATCAGGAAAGACATTAATTTTCTTCGTGATACCATAATGGAATCTCTTGAATATCACCTGTTCCCGTATCAGATCTCTTAAAGTTTTAAAAGTCACTCATGAATGGCAGAGGCAAGGGACAGTGACAAACTCTTAGCATGCAGGACAATGCCATAAAAACTGACCATATATCCATATGATCAGCATCCAAGGCCTCCTCTCTATCAAAGCTAGGACCAGGGTGGGCCAGACAATAGCATGATGACTCATCAGTTAGATCTATAGGCTCCCTCAAAATCTCCATCCTTAGCTCACAAGGATGGTGAGGTTTCAGACACTACAAGAAATTATCGAGCTTGGACAGACTCGGTATCCCGTCCAGTAGAATGCTAAGTAGGGACGATTCAGTTCCTTCCTGAAGTTGGTTCGTGAAATATTGATTTTCTTGATATCTTCAACAGTTACATCCCGATATTTGGTCAAAAAGTTTTAGAATGTAATTTTTCGTGTTTCTGTTGATGTACTCTGGGATTTTATTTTTCAAAGGGAATGATGGTCTCTGTAGAGGCGTATGCATTATATCTGAGACGCTCCCTATTCATCTCTTTTGAATCTCGACATGTTTAATGTTGAACGATTTGAGTGAAACTTTATTGTCAATCTCACCCTCGTACTAAATAATGGTTAGAGGAGTCAATTATATTGACAAAATAGTTTCAATATTATTGACAACACTTCAATCATTACCTCAGACTATCAAATTTTAGGACATTAATGGGGTTATTGTCAATCAAATTGACTAGTGTGTGGCCACCATTAGGCTTACTTTGATCTAGCACTTCTGTCCTATAAAAGAATATATATTTCCAAAATGAGATTAAACTGTGTAACCATGGAGTTAGAGTAAAATTTTGGATTCTTGGAGACTATTGATTAAATGTTTGACACCGAGTTGATAAACAGAAACGGACGGGGAACGAAAATTTTTTCTTATGGTTCACAATAGCGCCTGAATTTGAATTCAGCAAGGTGGTGGTGATAGCTGCTATGCTGAATGGTTTGCAGACTGTACTAACCTTTAACTAAGAAGCAGGAAGCTGAGGTGGAAGTTGCAGAAATGAAAACGCTGAGGTGGAAGTTGAAGAAATGAAAACGCTGAGGTTCTTCATTGGGGGTAACATGGAAGGAACTCATTAGAGGAACTGCACAGTTTGGAAAGAGAGCGAGGAAAGTAAGACGAAGGTGGTTCGACCATGGAAAGAGAAAAGAGGATGAGTATCTACTTCAGTGTTATATAAAAGCTACATCTCAGACTATTCTTGTTAGGGAATGGTTAAATGAAGCAATACAGAAATGTTTTTATAATACAGTAATCACTCGGCTATTGCGGGTGTTCTGTTCCGGTGCCAACTCCCCATTGATAGCTGAAAAACCGCGAAGTAAATACAGAAATCCGCGGTATATTTTTTCCATTATTGATTTCTAGAATTTTTCATATTTTCTTTTTTTATTTTCTTTATAAACTTAAGCTTTTTTAAAGCTTCCTAACACTTATAAACCCGTAATATACTCTTAAAACATTTTTCAAGCTAGAACTTACTTTAACTGTAGGTAAATCCTTACATATATGTATAGCGGTTTTTTTTTTCTTTTGGCTAGGTGCTAATTTTGTCGTATGTTAACCCTCTCTGCCATAACGCTAAAATTAATTCCACTAAAATTTTAGTTTAGATATTAACCCATTTGATTTCAATATCCTTTTAACAGTAATTGTATAACGGTACTTGTGGTTAAACATAAATACAATTCATTAATGGCTCAATGCATATTGAAAATAACATTTGTGTATGTGCAGATATCCATTGGTGAACATATATTCACCCTCTTAAAATAATAAGTGCTATATGTACAGTGTCAACTGTTGAGATTCACATTTTGAATGTATATGCTACTTCAGGTAATGATAAAAAGCGAGAGAGAGAACAATTGTTTAGTAGTAACATTTTATATTTCTTAGGAAATAACATAAGCAATGTAATGATGGGAGGGGACTGGAACTGCATTATAAGCATGGGAGATTGTTCGAATGCAGATAATGAACTGTTGTCAAAATCACTTTTGAATCTCAAGAATAGTTTGAAATTGAAAGATGCTTGGTTCATTATGAATCACCAAAACGGAGTATACATTTCTTAGAGAGAATTATGGTTCCAGACTGGACAGATTTTATGTTAAAGATTTCAAAGATAATGTTTCTAACATTCAGACAATTACTTTGAGTTGGTCAGATCATTATGCAGTAAAATTATCTTTAAAATTAGAAAATATTATAACAATAGGGAAAGGATATTAGAAATTGAATTGTAGTATACTTGTTAATGATATAATTGCAAAGAGTTTTGGTGTAGGCCTACGTATGTTAGATATTTATTCAGAGCGAAAATTTTTACTTTAACAGTAGAATTCATTGGTGGAAATTTGCAAAAATGAACTTAAGAATTTCTTCATTGATGTTCAAAAAGGGGTAAATAAGGAAAAATACAGTTTGTTAAATTTGATAAGTTATCAATATAAACAAGTAATTGGAAAACCTATGTTAAATCCGTGTAATCTTGATATTGCTAATCAATTAAAATCAAGAATAAATGATATTCAAAATGAAATATGTGAAGGAATAAAGGTGAGGGCAAAGGTGGAAAACCATTTGAAAGGTGAACAAGTATCAGCTTATTTACTTGGAAAAAAGAAAGGTGCAAGGTCTGTTTTTAATAAGGTAAAAAGAAATGATGGAAGCGAAATAATAAACCCGAAAGTAAGTATGGATTATGTGAGAGAACATTTCGAAAATTTATTCATGAAAGAAGAATGTAATTTAGATATGCAGAATGAGTTTTTACAGCTCATACAGAAAGTTATAAGAGAAGAAGAAAATATAATATTAACAAAAACAGTCGATGAAAAAGAAGTTAAGTACCATTCGGAGCATGAAAAATGGGAAAAGCCCTGGGATAGATGGGCTACCAGTAGCGTTTTATAGAGTATTTTGGAATATTATTCATGGAAATTTCATTAAAATGATTGAGTTTGTGTTCAGGAACAAAAATGTTTTAAAGATTAATACGGGAGTCATTTCCATCATACCCAAGGAAGGAGATTCAGATATAATTACAAACTGGAGACCATTAACAATGTTAAATGTTGATTTTAAGATAATGACAAAAATTATAGCCAATAGTATTAAACACTGCTTACCTTTGATGTTATCACAGGAGCAGTTTTGTTGTGTTGAAAATAGACCAATTAACGATTTCAACTCTTTTATTAGAGATTTAATATTTTGTGCAAATGAAAGTAGTACTAATGCAGCCTTGATGAACTTGATTTGGTCAAAATCATTTGATCTTTTCGATCACGAATTTCTGTTCAGAACGCTACAAGGATTTGGTTTTGATGATGAAGGTATTAATTGGATAAAGGTGTTATATGTAGAGGCTGAAGATGTATTATGTATAAACGGTAATATGTCTGACCCTTTTCCTATAAATAAATCTGCCAGCTAAGGGTGTCCTTTGTCTATGGCGTTATCTATTATATATAAGGAAGTATTTTATAGAATGATTAAGAAAAGGTTGTTCACTTATGCATTAAGGTTGCCTGATGAGCTTCAGATTTTATTACTAGGTTATGCAGACGACTCGGTTATAGTTATTACTTGTGATAAGGCATTAAAGGAATGTTTAAATGTTATCAGAGAAAATGAGAAAGCTTCAGGTGCAGTTCTTAATAGAGGCAAAACTTCTATTATAGGCCTTGGTAACTGGAAAGAGAGAGAATTATGGCCTGATCATGGTTTACAATTTTGGACGGTTATTGTAAAGTTATAGGTATATATCATAGAAATAGTTATCAACAAAGTGTAGATATGAATTGGAAAAACTTAGAAAGTAATATAAACAAAATCATTAGTATCTTTCATAAGAGGAAGTTAACCATGTTTCAAAGAGCAACTATACGAGATTGTAAAATTTTAGCAAAGGTATGGTATACAGCACATGTTTACCCAATTCCAGTGGAATATGTTAAAAGTATTCAGAAAAGTATTTTCAAATATCTGTGGAATAGTATATGTGAACATATTGAAAGGAAAACGATGTTTTTGTTAAATATAAAAGGTGGTTGTGGGATATTCAGTGTAAACCAAATCAGTCATGTTTAGTACTTTTCTGAAAAGATTAAAAAAAATAAGTGTTTTGGTTACCAATTGATTATTTATTACTATAAAGTCAGAGCCACATTCCTACTAGAAAATGAATGTCAATTTCAGGACTGTACTATTTTTACACGTTGTTTTTATGAATGTGTGATAAAAATTTTACGAAGTGCTTATAAGATGACCTCGTATCCGGAAACCAAAACAAAAGATGTATATGAGCTTTAAATGAAAAATGATGAATATGTTCCAAATATTGAAAAACTGTACTCTTTATTTAACTGGATATTAATTTGGAGGCATGTGAATAACATGTATATAGAAAACAAAAGTGGGGAAATTTTATTTAAGTATGTACATGAAGTATTGGGTACAAATGATAGATTAACTATGATGAAAATAAAAGATGTAAAAGACTGCTATTGTGGGTGCATGGAAACTAATATGCATATGGTATATTTCTGTCCCTTAGTTATTTTTTTTTTTATTTATTTGCTCAATAAAGGCTGTAAATTGTTAACTATTAATAGATTAAGGATTTTAAAGCTAGATTTTGAAGCAGATTCAAAGAAGGATGAAAATACGGCAATGGTTATAATAGCGGTTTTTATTGCAGGAATATGATGGGAAGATACTTAGGATTTTCAAAAACTGACCCGCAATTACTTAAATATATTAAAAGCAAAATGATAAATACGTTTAATGTAAATAAAATAGGATTTAAAACTTCTATTAAAAAAGTATTCACGACTAGATATATTTTTTATTTAAAATCATATTTAGGTAAATAGCAAAGATTTCAATTGTAAATACACTATATGTAAAATAATATATTTATGTAAATATACTATGCTATATATATATATATATATATATATATATATATATATATATATATATATATATATGTATATATATATATATATATATATATATATATATATATATATATATATATATATATATATAAAACGGATTTTGAAGCGAAGCGATAAATGTATTTTTGGGTGAGGTAGCCATGTCGTCCTGATGGTAGTTCCTTCATTAGTAGCTTCCTAGGTTATAATTGACTACAGTGATATATCCCAGAAAATTTACCACAGGTATCCAGAATTCTAACTCCTGGAGCGAATATCCTTTAAAATTGGATATCGCGTAATCAGAGGATGTATTCTTGACACGAATATAGGAGAGTCGTTATAGAGACAACGCTCTCGACACTCCTACTGTACTGTAAATAGTGAGCCGAATCGCCACCGCGAGGCGCCACCAAGCCATTCTTTGTAGCTTTGTAGGTGTTGCAGATACAGTACCATAGGGAGGTATTCATTATCCTTTTGTCAAAAAGAGGGTGGGTCCATCAGGACGACCTGGCTACCTCACCCAAAAATAGATTTTTCTCTTCGCTTCAAAATCCGTTTTTTAGGGCTCAGGCCATGTCGTCCTGATGGAAGTTTACCAGAGCATCAATGTATCTGTGGATTTTCGATAGTGCCGTTATCTCGAGATAAATATTTCCTATTTGGTCTTCTGGACCTAGAGACACTTGATGTTACCGTTATACATCAATTAACTGATCATAAACTATGTCAGTTCTTCCTGCCCCCTACAGAGAAAAGTCTGGGTAGACTCTAGGAAAAAACTCGAGGATTGTGAGTTCAAGGAACAATCTAGCAAACAGTTTGTATATTAGTGTCATCATATACATAAAGTATAGTTTGTACTTAGATGGTATATCTCTGTATAGGTTACTGATACCTCCCAAGTCTGGCTGAAAAGGGACAGACAGGTTTACATACGTGTAGGAAACCTTAGTTCAGTAAAATAAACAGTTTAGTAAAATCAGTTCTTACCTGTTTGCTTGGAACAGTCTTAACCTTAGTTCCCCAATATTTTCTTAAATATTAAAAGAATCAAGGATGCTCTGACTTTATTCTTAATCTAGAATGTTTGAGGTGAAAGAGACGCAAAGATTCCTTCTATTGTTTATTACAAAAATAAAAATCATGGATGTATTCAATTACATATTATGCATAAAAGCATAAATAGTAATAACAGAATTAAAATAAGTTTCACCTGAAAAGGAAAACATTAGCCACTCTAAGGGAAATATAAAATTTCGCTATGTATTCTTTTGTTACTAGGAACACTGTGCATATAAGTATACCTGGCACTTGTGTCAGTCTATTATGCTTAATGTCACCTGTGTAGAGAGAACAGTCTATAGTGTTATCACTAAACACAATACTCGACATGATATGTCTTACGAGTCTATCATGTACACCCTTCACTAAAAGTCCCAATTAGTGCACTGTTCTTCGCAGTAATCAAGCAGCAGGCTTTATAATACTGCCTGCCGCCACCACATGAAAATTTTATTTCCTGTAATTGCTTCGCATAGTGTTTGAAGAAAACTCTGGATGACTTCCATCCAGTATAACCCCAAAGGCTTTCAAACGACCTCGTCTGAAAGAAATTCAGAGACGAGGCAACTTTTCTCGGATCATGACCTGCGGGTGTACTATCTGGATCCGCTCTCCGTATAAAATAGGTGATTTTCGCCCTTAACTGTTTCAAGGATAATGTTGAACCAGACGTCTCTCCCTTGAAAAGCTGACCTCCCTTAAAGTCTGAAGTTCTACGAAGATAGACCTTTAGGCATTCCACTGGGCAGAGGGAGGCTTCTTCCTTCAGAGGGCAGATTCTCCAGGGACCCCATATTTTAGTGGGTAGCTCGTTCTTGGCGAGAAACATCGGATCCGGAAAGAGGTTCAGTTCTCCGGAATCTGTGAACTGAATGTGGCCATCATTCCTCGAGAGGGCAACTATTTCGCTAACTCTGGCTCCTGAGGCTAGTGCAAATAAGAATATCACCTTTTGAGTCAAGTCTTTCAGCAAGCAATCCTTATTGTTCAGAGTTGATGCCAAGTGAAGAACCTTATCCAAAGACCATGAAATGGGCTTTGGAGGAGCTGCGGACCGAAGTTTAGCGCAGGCTTTTGGAATCTTGTTGAAGATTTTATTAGAAAAGTCTACCTGGAAGGCATATAGGATTGGTCTGGCTAGGGCAGATTTACATGTAGTAATCGTGTTAGCTGCTAAACCTTGTTCATGAAGATGGATGAAGAAGGACAAGCAGAAATCACTCGAAATCTCCTTAGGTTTCTTTGCCTTGACAAAGGCCACCCATTTCTTCCAGGAAGACTCATATTGTCTTCTTGTTGACTTTGACTTGTATTCTTCTAAGAAGTTAATACTGTCCATAGAAATCCTGAACCGTTTCTTGACCGCTAGGGCGAGAAAATCATGAGATGAAGGTTCTGGGTTTTCTCTGATGAAGCTGAGACAGTCAATTGCTGCACTTGCTGAGTAAGAACTGGCTCCGGCCACGGGATCAGCTTCAGGCGTAGTTCTGTTATTAAAGGGAACCAAACACTGTTGGGCCACTTGTGGGCCACTATTGCTGCTATCTCCCGAAAGGATCTCAGTTTGTCGAGGACTTTCAGCAGAAGGTTGGTTGGAGGGAACAGGTAGATCTTGGATCACCTGTTCCAATCTATGGACATTGCGTTTGTCGCTTCCGCTAGAGGATCCTCGTACGGGGCTACATACCGGGGTAGCTTCTTGTTGTCGCTCGTTGCGAAGAGGTCTATCTGCATTCCTGGGACTTTGCGTAATATGAAGGAGAATGATTTTACGTCTAAGGACCATTCTGACTCTATCGGGTTGACCCTGGATAGAGCGTCCGCTGTCACATTGCGGAACCCTTGAATGTGGACTGCTGACAAGTGCCATCTCTTCTTCTTCGCTAGACGGAGAATAACCAGTATCACTTGATTTATGTGAGGCGATCTCGAGCCTTGTCGATTTAGGCATCTCATTGCAACTTCGCTGTCTAGAACCAGACGGATGTGGATTGAGCAGCGAAGTTCCAGTTTCTTCAGAGAGAGAAGAACCGCCATGGCTTCCAGAAAATTGATGTGGAAGGACTTGAAGAGGGGAGACCAGGTTCCCTGGACTCTCCGATGATGAGAGTGACCTCCCCACCCCTCTTTTGAGGCGTCCGTGTGAACGGTGACTGCAGGTGGAGGTGGTTTCAGAGGTGCCTTGCTCTTCAGGTTCTTGGCTTCCGACCATGGTTTGAGTAGTGATCGCAGACGATTTGGAATCGGCCCTTGTAGATCTCTTCGAGCGTTTGATGCGTAGTTTCTCCAAACTCCTGATGCATCTTTTAATTGTGCTTTCAATATTGGATCTGTCACTGAGGCAAACTGGAGGGACCCCAACACTCTCTCCTGTTGCATTCTTGATATCCTGTTGGATTAAAGAAGTCTCTTGACAGATCATGCTATCTCTTTCCTCTTCTTTGATGGAATGGAAAGGCAGTGTGACTAAGTCCCAGTGGATGCCTAGCCCCTGGATCTTTTGAGCTGGAGATAGACGAGACTTTTCCAAGTTGATCTTGAATCCTAAGTGTTCCAGGAACTGGATCACTTGCTTGGAGGCTTGCCTGCACTCTTCCTCGGATGGTGCCCACACCAGCCAGTCGTCCAGGTAGGCTACTACCTGGATCCACTTTTTGGCGTAGTTGATGAATGACTGCATTCGCAAGCTTGGTGAATACCCTTGAGGATATGTTTAGACCGAAGGGCATGGCTCTAAAAACCGTACTTTCTTTTCTGCAGTTTGAACCCTAGGTAGGGGGAAACTTGATGGTTGATTGGAACATGCCAGTACGCATCCGCCATGTCTATGGAGACTGTGTATGCCCGTTTGGGCAAAATGGTCCTTATGTGTATAAGCATCAGCATTCTGAACTTGTGGTTCACTATGAACTTGTTGAGTGGTGATAGGTCCAGAATGACTCTGAGCTTTTCCGAATCCTTCTTCGTAACACAAACTAGCCTTCCTTGGAATCTGGTGGACTTTGCCTTCCTTATAATTCTTTTGTTCAGGAGTTCCTGAGCATATTCTTTCAGAATGGGGGTTGAATGCTGGAAGAATTGAGGAAAGGTTGGTGGAGTTGAGCTCCAACTCTACCCTAGTCCGTTCTAGATTAGGCTGTGGGCCCAGGGATCGAAGGTCCAACGATCCCGGAAGAGGAGAAGTCTCCCTCCTACCGGTAGCATCTAACATGGAGTGCTGGTTGGAGGACTTGCCCCCTTGGCCACATCCCCCTTTGTTACCCCTTCCTCTGAAGGGGCGTCTAGAGGATCCTCGAAAGGAACCTCGAGACTTCAGCCTAAAAGCCGTTGATTGGCTTTCAAAACCTGGGGTGAACACCGGCGATTGGGTCGTCAGTGTTTGGGGCACCATTTGGAAGGTGGTGGTTGGTTGTGCCACCGTCTGGGGCACCATGGCCACGGGAAGCTGTTGCTGTTTTCTAGGCCGAGAGGGCACTCTTGGTCGTTTTGATTTATTCTTCGGCTGGAGACCCTCGTCAGCGGAAGATTTTCTTTTTGAGGAAAAGCCCCATTTGGAGAGGAGATTCCTGTTCTCCGTAGCGGCTTTGTCCACGACCTCTTTGACCACTTCGCTTGGGAAGAGGTCTTTTCCCCAGGTATTGGAGGCTATGAGCCTCCTTGGTTCGTGTCTCACCGCAGCCGAGGCGAACACAAACTCTCTACAAGCCCTTCGGGCTTTGATAAAGTTGTACAAGTCCTTGGTGACTGTTTTCAAATGAGATTTGGCGAAGACCATGTACATATCTGGGGTGTCCGAGATGCTTGCCATAGTCTCTAAGCTAGTCTGCAGAGACATGGAAGCAGCAAGACGTTCCTTAGTCTCATGTTCCCTGCGCAGGAGAGACTCCGACAGCTTCCCAACTGTGAAGGTGTTATGAACATCCTTCCAGTCTTTATCATCTGATGGAAAAGCAAGGGAAAAGGATCTACACTCCTCCAGTGTAGGGCAAGGTTTCCCTGCTTCAACTTGCCTTTAAGGCTGCCTTAAACCCTTTGTCCATAAAGGGGAAGGCACGTTTGGTGTCAGCAATAAAGGACGGGTGCTTTTTGCTGAGAGCCGGCACCTTGGAGCTAGTAAAGGCCCTTTCTTTCAAGGTGATCGTATATAAGGCCTGAGCCTTAGAGAGTTTGAAGACACTCGTCTCCTTCGGCTCTGTTTCGTCCTTGGATGCAGGTTCCGTCCTCAGACGGACACCCCCCTTTGATGGGCCAAAACTCAATTTCCTCTACTGGGACAGTGCCCAGTTTCTCTGAGAGGAAGATCTACGCCCCCGACATTGGCATATTCTCTGCATATCTCCAAGGATTGACGTCAGAGAAAGCGGGGAGATCCTTGACGTTTAGCTTCTTCGGGGCTAAATGTGTTGCAACCAACTGATGCATTTCCCTCCGAAAAGAAGCTTCTTTCTCGGACGATTCCTTCTGAATGTCCTGCACCATAGACAGCAGCGAGTGCAACATACTCGTGATGGAATCTAACTGGGGTGCAGTAGATGAAGTCGAAGGCGCCGGCTTTGTCACCGCGGCTGATGATACCGAAATCATATCGGTCTTATCAACTTCGGCCTCAGGAGGTACGTCATCCTCCTGCTCCAGTTCTTCGACTAGGAGATTGTTCTCAGTCTCCTCTGAGACAACCGACATGTTGTCATCTAATTGGATGCCCTTCAAGGCGTCCGAAGCATCAGATTCTACCGGAATCTGAACAAGGGGAATCTCAGGTTGAGCCTGGGGAATGATTGCATCTGCAGATGCCCTAGGGAAAAGACAGTCCCTCATCCTCTTATTAGGAAGGTATGGGCCAGAGGTGTTCTTCTGAAAACCTCTGACCCATTTTCGCAGCGCGTCCCTTTCTGCATCCCTTGACTCAGTAGACTTTTGATCATCAAAAGCCTCTTTTACCAGTTTGTTACAAACGGTACATACCTGTGGGTCCCAGTATTTGAGAGCCCCCATGGTGACTGCGCAGCGAGCATGGGCCCTGCACACGTCATGGCCGTAGAAGTTTTTGCTACGGACCTTGCAAAAGCTGTTCTCGCACACGGGATGCTTCTCCTGTAAAGAAAGAAAAGCCTATAAGTATTCGGTGAAATTCTCAGATTTCCGCATACATATTTTTTAAAAATATTAGCTTGGATAGAGTAGGCTAGAAATAGGAAAGACACCTACTTGTGCTTCCTGTCCAGCCCATTGGTATGACCTCCTCCAATATTGAACTATAAATTCTTAAAGAATTTTATATGGGAAGATAATATCATTTGATATAAAGTGTCTTCTTAACACAATGTCCCAGGTTCAATATTGGGGGGTAAATTAATGGTCGATAACCATTAAGTGGTAGAGAGGATCATTCTCTTATATGTGATGGTCTCACAATAGGCTGCCCATGAAGCACCTTGTAGGTTGGAAAAACTATTTGGGCTACAGCAATGACTGGGGGTGGTATGCCGGCAGACCTGCCGGGCCTGCCGGCACATGCCGGGCCTGCCGTCACATGCCGGGCCTGCCGACATATGCCGGGCCGGCTGACATATGCCGGGCCTGCCGACATATGCCGGCCTTGCCGACATATGCCGGCCTATTCTGGACTATTGAAGGCAGTTACTGTCTTCAGATCTATACTTTGGGTGGCCGACTGCCGGCCGACAACTGAGTTGCCGGCCACTGGTCATAGTATGTTTATTGTCGTTGGGTTATCGCTCAGCGACACCCCCGGCAAGTGGCGGAAGAGTAACTGCCGGCCGACACACAACCAACATGGCCGCCGACAGACAACCAACATGGCCGCCGACAGCTATAAGCTGCCGGCGGCCTGCCCAGTATAAGGAAAGGTAGAGAAAAAGAGAGAGGATGGAGGAAGGCAAAGGCCCAGCCTTGCCGACCTACATCCCGAATGAGGGTTCAAGTGGAAGGGGGAATTATATTCGGGCTTCCACCCAACCATATCCCATGCATATGGGCTATGGAAGGCAGTCCAAGGGAGGACTGAAGAACACTCTAATGATTATGAGGGTACCTGTAGGCAGCCAGCCTAGCCGGCAGCAGACAGGGAACCTCAGGCCAGTTCTATAGATTACCCTTAGGGTCAAATATAATATGACGGCCAGGGAGGGTGATGGCACATCCAACACAAAAGAGACAGCGGTGAAGGGGTGAGTGTCCTATAAGTAAGGCAATACCCGAAGGCATTACCTAACTTGAAGGATTCTGATCTCATAAAGTAACCTCAAGTAGGGGAAATAATTTTCCCAGGTTGGGTTGGTCAAGTGAGAAAGCGGCACACAGGACACAATCTCGCAAGAGAACAGAATCTCGTACCAGAGATCTTAGGCAAGGAAGAAATCATTTCTTCGGTCTAAGATCTACCAGCACAGGACTGTCTGCTAGACCAAGGAAGGGAGAATTGTTATACAAAAACCTCCCCGTATGGTGTAGGGAGGTCTAGCCTCCTGTAAAGAGAACTTAACCTGACTTGGGAAATCATTTCACCAAGACAGTAAGATGTCTAACACAGACTTTTTACTCTGATGTCCCATTCTAGACTCAAAACCGACTCAGTGGTTAAGAGAAAGAAATGAAACACCCCAGCAAACTTTGCCAGAACTCTGTTCACAGCAAAACTAACTGAGGATAGCCTAGGCTAATCAGAGGGAAGGGGAATTGCTCTTAAATCTCGCCAAGAGATTAGTATCGACTTAGAAGGTATAGGAGGCATCAACCTCACCTTAGAAGACAATACAAGAGCAATTGGGGACATGTATGAAAGTATACTAAAGCCCCTAGGCTAGTAAGTCTAGGAGCATAGAGAATCGTTCACTGAAACTCTCTTGTATACTATCTTGGAAGACGAAAATTTATGCAGTAATATCTTAATTGTATAAAATATTGCCTGAGCTTCAAGAAAACTTTACCAGGAGGGTTATATCATGTATGAAGTGTGTAGGTGCCTAGGCTAGGAAGCCTAGCACTCGTGAGGCTCAATCTTAATAGCCAAATCCACGACAACAATGACATAATATAAAAATCCCTAGCTAAAATACTAAGTAGCTAAAGTTATTAAAGCAAATAATGCCGGGAAAATCGTTCTGGCTAACTAGATGTACAGGAAGAACGACCGCGTTCATGACGCTATCCGGCTGGCAACAGCTCTTGTTACGTTAATTACGATCTCAATCGAAGAGTAAAACTGGCAAGAGCTTACATTTACGCAATTCAGAAGCTGATGAGGCATGTGAAGGCATCGTAGCAACAAATAACTCCAAAATAGCGAGAGATAACACGGGATAACACCGGTCAACGAAGCTACAAGAGAAAATGAATGGCTTGGTGGCGCCTCGCGGTGGGGATTCGGCGCAATATTTACGGTACTGTAGGAGTGTCGAGAGCGTTGTCTCTTTAACGACTCTCCTATATTCGTGTCAAGAATACGTCCTCTGATTATGCGGTATCCAATTTTAAGGGATATTCGCTCCAGGAGTTAGAATTCTGGATACCTTTGGTAAATTCTCTGGGATATATCACTATACACTATAGTCAAATATAACCTAGGAAGCTACTAATGAAGGAACTTCCATCAGGACGACATGGCCTGAGCCCAAAAATATATATATACATGTATATATATGCATATATATATGTATATATAAAAAAATGATAATGCATGTAATATTCACTTATTAGTACTATAATATTAAATAAAATCATAGCAAATATAGTTTTTTTGATTGGTTCATCTCTGTTTCCCATGCACGATAATTTTATAGTCTACGGCTTTGTATGCTTGATTATAAAATTTAGGACATTGACTTTTTCTTCAAATCCTTTAGGTTGTTTTCATGAAATTTGGTTTACCTTTTCATAAAAGAAAAATGTATAATGTAATAATATATCAGTCACATTCTACTTGACGTCATTTGTAACAACTACAGATATTGTTTACTACTGTGTAAAAGTTGAAATGCTAATAAAATAGCTGTTACGTTCAGCTATTATACACAACGTAGATTATGTAAGATCTACAGTGATTGTTGCAATCAGCAATTACACACCATAGAATATATAAAATCTACATAACAAAAGATTTACCATAAAATAGAAAAACAGTAACAGCAAATGGAAATAATAGCCAGCATACATAAACAATAACTATATTCAAGATCTAACATAAGTATAGCCTACTTACAATAATCTACAAGGTTCACAGAATGCTCGCAGTACAATAAGCCGTGTCTTACATAAGGTAAGGCAATCTACACACACACACACACACACACACACACACACCAAATAATAATTTACATTAATTAATGCAGGTCGCAGCTTACGAATGTTCAAATGGCGATGAACAGACGACGACGTAATTCCTCTTCGGGCCTTTGAATAATGTTCCAAATCAAAGCTTCAGATATAAAAGTTGATACACGGGAATACAGCTTCTGATGAAGTTCCAAGGTTTCATTATCCTCTTCAAGATATTTCATCGTTGTAACTTGGAAAATTGATACAAAATTCCGGGTCACCGCGGGTGTAGTTAAATGCCCCCACACACGAGCAAGTCTGCTTTCGACGTGACAACATGTTTTCTTTTTCTATTATAGGAAGGGAGGCGACACGAGCTACGGAAACACCGAAATGGGAGACATCTCACAACAGATGTCACCCTGTCTCATATGTGTAGGCACGTGCTCACGTTTGTCAGTTGACAAAATGGATTTATTGGCTGATGCTGTATTAGTTTTATTGAGAAAGCCACAAAAAAAAAAAAAAAAAAAAAAAAAAAAAACTGTTACTGCCCTGAACATTTTCGATGGCGAAATAGAAATGAAAATTTAACCTAAAGAACACAAACATGCGAACTGATGAAATCTAGAGCTAAAAAAGTTCTAATGATTTACATATGTAATGCAAGACTTGTGTAGAATCTCGGAGGTGTAATTGGCGGAAACCAATATCTTCAGAAAAAAAAAATAATCTTGATCTTCCGTTGAGTTTGAAATTAGTAACAAACGCAGAAGCATTAAGAAAGAACAAACAAAAAAGGCACAAGCACACACTAAACAACCTCACCAAAACAACATAAAACAGCAGATTAACAAAATTTATTCTTTTAAGTCGAAATCCATATTTATTTCAGAATGCAAAATTCATAGCAGCAGGTTGAAAACAATGTATTTAATATTCTTTTCAAATCAAAATTAAATTCTATTCTAATTTATAGAAATAAAACATATAGGTAGAACTTATTGTATTTTTTCAAGTATATGCGTATTGAAAACTTATTCTTATTTCAAGAAATAAAAAAAAAAAAAAACGAACAGTAGGTTAAGCAATGGATTTTTACACTATAATGAAATGTTACTATTCAAGTAAATGAAAAGTGCTGCTGAGGAGAAAAATTTTGCCCGACAGGCAACACGAAAAGTGAACTGGTTCACGCGTTTTCCGTTCCTGGCGTGTCGTTACGTCCCATGTGACGCATCCAGTGAAGATCTTTGTTACCACTTTACTTTTCTCGCTTGACAACTTGGGGGTCACGCGTCACTTCCTATGTGATTTCGGTCTTATATGCCAGGGACCCAATCTCAAATCTTCCTGCAGGACTACAAACATCAACCAACCCATACGTCAGCAGTGACTGCGATGCGACACAGAAGCAGCTATGGGAAATATCTAGAAATTCATGTTCTAGAATACAACCTCTTTTTCGAATTACAAAGCTTTTATTTTCACATTGATATATACTAGTTAAAATAACGTTCCTCACACGTCGTATAACATAATAATATACATAAATTGAAAAGTACATATAACAAGCTGTTGTCATCCGAATCGGTTGTTCATAAAAGAAAAAAAAAAGAAAAAAAATAAAGGAAAAAAATAACTGTTTTTCGTTTAGTTGTTGATGGCCGTATACGTTACTAACGATACTTTTATCATTCACATTTGCATATTTAATTTATTAAACTAGAAGTTAGGATGAAGAGCTGAAGTAAATAGTTTCTGTTATTATGATACATAATAAAATCCTTTTTTTATGTGTGAAAATTTGAGGGTTGCACGAAATGTGCGATCACGAGTTACACGAGTAGGTATTGCAATATTTCACTTTATTTATTTTTACGATCTTAAAATCTTTACAAGTTTTTTAATACTTAAACTAAATATTTCTGACAACAACCAAATAAAATATGGGAAGTGAATATAAAAAGACTCAGAAAAACACAACATGCTTATTCACATATACTTATAAAGAAAATAAACGTTACTACTTCGATTACTTTAACTTACAAATCAAATCAATCAAAACCTTGATAGAAAAGGGGAACAGTCAGTAAGATAGAAAAATACTTAAGGAATGTTGAATAGTTTTCTGCAGTTCCAGAGATGATACTGGTACGGAGGCTTCAGGCTTGAGAACGTTGCAGAAAGGCGGCAGAAGTTCAGGTGAAACTGGCAAGATGACTTCGGATTCGAAGACGTCAAAGGAGGCTGGCATCTACTTGGGACATCAGAAGTACTCTCAAAGAATTCAAAGATAGTGTAGAACTAAGGTAAGGCTTCAGGCAGTGTTGGCTACTTCTCGTCACAAGTGTGTTTTGACAATTCTGTGTCTATTAGTTTCCTAAAAAACGCCCCCCCTGATTATGCCATTAAAACTTCTAGAACAAATTTCTGATGCAATCTCTACCTCGTATTAAGCCGTAACTAAATCGTGGCACGTGTCCACCCAAGGTGACATTTTTTCATAAACAGGGATATCCCTCAACGCTCGGTTTCTCAAAAAAATTCTGACTCTGCCGATTAAAGTGATGACATTTTGGTCTTAACAAGACAATTTCTTTATCAAACTCAAGCTATGGTGAGAGGTATACAAATTAACATGTTTGTTGAATAAGGGAAAGTGACTGAGCGGCATGGCTCCTAATTTAGTCAAATTAAGATGAGCCAACACTCGAGACATTCACACCTGGGATAGTAACAGAAGCGTTCATAACAGAAGTGCCTCGAACTGTTATCTTTTCATTCTTTGTTTTTCGCTGACCAGGTAGACAGAACCACTCTGATGAGTCAGGACAGAAATCCCTGCTGACAGTACCTTAGATTCGTATCCCCTTTCACACACGACCTTATACTTAGACTCCTGTCTAGCTGACACAATCCAACGATGTCCTAAATTATCTATTTCCCTCTCAAAGTCTGTTCTCAGCTCAAACACACATCTAAGTCCCGAACTAGTCTTTTCCAAATAAATATCAAACAAGCACTCACGTGCTGAAGGTGCCAAAAGTGCATACACAGGTTCACACAACAGATGTTCTTTCCCTATCTTACACCTTTCAAAATTAGGCAACGACACTGCAAGAGTATCTCTATTATTGACAGCAAATTAGGGGCGACTGACTGATACTCGAGTTGCGAATTTTCTTCCTGAGTGAGTCCACATTGATTTGATTCATACAAGTTCTCATTTTTAACAGGTATTTCTACAAGAAAATTTAATTTACTCTACTTTATCAACCGTTACTGATGACATATGGTAAAACTTTGACAAATTATTTTCTATAAGTGAAATAAACCGGGGAACGTTTTCATGGATCTTTTTCAAAATCCTTAAAAACTCCCTTGGTGGTAGAAAAGCAGAAGATAATTCCCCTGAGGTTAAAACGTTCTGACTTTGGTTAGCTACGTTTTCTTAATACTATGTCAGCTCACTAGCTACAAAAGCTAATTGTGTAGCACTTTCTACATAATTTACGTCTCTTTGAATTTGTTCTAATTCTTTCCCCATATTATTGATTCTATTTTTCCAAAATTCTCAACGCATCCTGACCTTTATTTACTGCTGAAATGACGGTACTTAACTGCGTATCTAAAAGATGCGTATGAGAAATAACTTTGTTAATGACTGTGTGGGTATTCTGGGATTCTTAAGTGAGCACTTTTTCTAATTGATTGAGCTCAGAACGGGTAATTAGCCCGGTTCAACTCCCTATCAGCTCACCTATCCAATTAGGCTTACGCTTCTCTTTAATCACCTTTGAAACTACAAAGTCTTCGAAAGTATCCAATGATCTAGGAAGCACTCTATGAACGTTCTCGAGAGTCGCTTGCAACTTAACCACCATCTGCAGAAAGCTGTTTTAACTCTTTTTGTAACTCACTAGTCTGATCAAGAATCATAATGAGTGGACTCGCAACTTCATTAGGATCGTAACTGATCACTAAAACGTGAGCGTCTGACTTAAAGGATAATTTAAACTTCCTATCAAAAACTACACCCTCACGTAATATCACCTCACTATTCAGACATACACTAGCGGCTATCAACCACAACGCCGCAAAAATACATAGGCCTCTCATAGTGGTTGTCCTATGCCTATCGCTAACCTCTACCAAGGCCAATTCACAGCACGTTGCACTTTTAAAAGGCAGAAGCGTCTCTCTCTCTCTCTCTCTCTCTCTCTCTCTCTCTCTCTCTCTCTCTCTCTCTCTCTCTGCGAGATCGAATCTATGATGAAACCACGGTCCAGATATACCAGGTCAGCCAGACAGCCTACCGATTTTAAGCCTCTTCTGCGCACCTACGTCATCTGAAGGGGCTTAGTGTTGGCGAGGCCCATTAAGAACGTAGATCTATCACACAGCCAATGTCAATAAAACAACATTTTACCTTTGGAAAATATTCTATTAAGTTACAACTTTCATTTTTTTCCTTAGGGCCTCCCTGCATGGTTGTCCTTGAGGTTTTCTATACTTTATCAAATTATTAAGATATCGCATTCGAAAATATACCGATATCTTAACAAAAAAAGCAATAACATCGTCAGGAACTTCAATACCAGACTGTTTTAATTCTAAATAAAGCTTTTTAAAACAATTTATTCCCTCCATGAGAGCTTCCCCGTTTACAGCATTAAAAATCTCCCGCATTATTAACAATTGTGAAAAAAACTGACTAGAAGGTGCATGTAATTCCCCCGATTAACACATGCTATCCAAGTATTATTCCTTAGCACTTCTTCAGTCTTATTTCCTAACTCAGGATATTTTACACAATTTTTTTTTTTTACAATTTATCCACCAATGTATTGAAGAGAGAGCTTCTTCCTCAATTACTCCCCCAATATTTTTCTTTATTTCTTTATTTGCTCTTAAAAGGTCTTCTTCTAAGTCTAAAGCATCTTTCTCTAAATCAAAATCTAGATTTCTGAATATCTGCGCTGTTAGGCCTATTTCTAACGCTAATTCCCTTTCTTTCGTGATAGATTCATCATCTTTGGCTGATTCATGAGATTTTTTAACAGTAGTGATATTACACTTTTCACTTAATACTTTAATTTCCTTTCCTAGTAAAATTTTTTTTAGCCGAAATTTAAAGTTCACAGCATGAGGATGATCATAGTGCCCATCCATTTGCCTTATACACCCAAAGAAATGTTCAAGGCAATCTTTATTTAGTCTTTGTGTAAGTACCTAGTAACCTAGACTTCATGTCATCTTTGTAATCGCCTGGTTTAAAATGAATCGAGCAAACAGTAGCATTCACAACGTTAATTCTGTCTGCACGGCAACATGCATGTATCCACTGGTCTATGTATAGTTTTTCTTTTGGAAAGCAATGGTATTTTATGTTTGAGCTTTTAGTTTTATCATGTCTATTATAACAGCCAAATACTGCGCAGTTACTTGGCATTATTAGTGACGGAATGAATGAATGAATAAAATGATAATGGACACAGCGTCTCCTATTGTTTACGTTATCTCTATAGGTAGCTAACTAAGGCAACGGTCCTTTGTTTTGTTTACCCACGTGTGTGAGACGGGGAAGCTTGACGTCACAGCATGGGTGATTCACAGCTTAAGCTGCGCGTTGGCTGACCTGGTATATATAGACCTTGGATGAAATCATTGTCCGAGAAATGTTTACAAATTCATCAGCTGACCAGTCGTTCGGACCCCAAACAGGGTAAATTGCTGACACATTGTTATTGTCTGAGCATGTCATCTTGTTTTCTGGCACAATTTTGACGACCGAGGCATATACTTCATACACAGTTCCTTTTGCAATACTTGTAACTGTTATTTTTTCATGATTGATATTAATCACCCTGAATGGTCCGAGAAAGGCAGATTCGAACTTGTGCTCTTTACTTTGAAGTCTCTTAATATACACGCGATCGCTGATTTGAATGTCATGTGGTTGAGCTTTAAACATTTCCGATTATAACTACGAATATTTCTATTCTGTGCTATCTTTAAAAACTTATTGGACATCTCAAAAGCTCTTTTGTTTACATTGGCTACGTAAGTTCGAAAAGCATCTACATTATATACAGGCAGCATTTCCTTCTTCGTAAAATCATCGTAGGGCAAATTCGGATCTTGACCAAAAACTAAATAAGGAGTATCACCAATGCTCTCATTATATCCTGTATTAGCAAAGTGTGCCGTTGACAACATATCTGACCAGATATTAAGATTATCTGCTACTAAATATTTAAGCATACTAATCAAAACTCGATTCTTAGACTCAACTAATCCTTTAGAACTAGGTCTATATCCAAGAATGGGAGAATGCTTAATGCCAGTAATGGGCCTATTAAATCAATATGCACACGTTGCCATTTCTCTTTAACTAAAGGCCAGACTAGGGCGGGAAGTACGTTTAATCTATGGGATCGAAACAGATGACAGAGGTGACACGAGTCTATATATCTCTTTATTGTTTGTTTCATGCCTTTCTAATAGATATGATCAGTAACCCGTCAGAGTGTTTGCTACGCTCATAAGTCCCGATACTGGTGATGAATGTGATAATGCCATTGCCTTGCTTATAAAAGGGGTGGACAATACAGTTCGATAAACTAACTCTTTTCTTTTCAAATCAGTTACATAAAAAATGTCATCCTCTATCACAAATCTGTTAGGTGGGAGCGAGACGTCAGTAGGAAATTCTTCAGTTTCCTTTCTACGGTAGGCTTTGACTTTATCTCATACAAGATCTTCATTCTATGCGCTAATTAGCTGCCTTACATCCCAGTCACAATCATCATCCTGGACGTCGTATGCCTCAAGAACAGGTTAATTTTCACGCTGCTCATTCAATACATTCATACTCAAATTTGGCCCAGCGCATTCATTCATTCTTTCTGTCCGATCGGGGGACATCTCTTCTATGTGTGATGCATCACTGTGACTGGTTTGCTTGGGTTGGCACGTACTTATCGACCTCGTTATAGTAGCGATAGATCGAGATAAGGCATATGCAACTACATTAGTACACCCAGGAATGTATTCAAATCCTACAATATCAAATTCTAATAATGCTTCCAATCACCTCTCCTGACGACGTGATAAATCTGACTTCTTAAAAATGTATGACAAGGGTTGATGATCAGATTTAATACGAATCTTATGTCCTAAAAGGAAATAATAATTCTTTTCTAATACCCACTTAATGGCAAGAGCTTCTTTATCAAGTGCTGAGTAACGGGTTTTAGGTCCCTTTAATGCCCGTGAGGCGAACGGTACAGGGCGGGAAATCCCTTCATCATCAATTTGTTCTATTACCCCTCCGATGGCAATATTCCTTGCGTCACATGTTATAAAAAATTCACGATCAAATTTTGGAAAGGCTAAAAAACTATCTCTAGACAAAGCTTGCTTCAACTTTTGAAATGCATCATCATGTTCTCGTGTCCATTCAAAATTCTCTGGCTTTCTAAGTCTATCCAAAGGGCGTGAGATTTTCCCAAAATCTTTGATAAGGTGCCTGTAATAAGATACATACATACATACATATACCAAGGCACTTCCCCCCAATTTTGGGGGGTAGCCGACATCAACAAATGAAACAAAACAAAAAAGGGGACCTCTACTCTCTACGTTCCTCCAGCCTAACAAGGGACTCAACCGACTTGAGCTGGTACTGCTAGGGTGCCACAGCCCACCCTCCCACATTATCCACCATAGATGAAGCTTCATAATGCTGAATCCCCTACTGCTGCTACCTCCGCGGTCATCTAAGGCATCGGAGGCAGCAGCAGGGCCTACCGGAACTGCGTCACGATCGCTCGCCATTCATTCCTATTTCTAGCACGCTCTCTTGCCTCTCTCACATCTATCCTCCTATCACCCAGAGCTTTCTTCACTCCATCCATCCACCCAAACCTTGGCCTTCCTCTTGTACTTCTCCCATCAACTCTTGCATTCATCACCTTCTTTAGCAGACAGCCATTTTCCATTCTCTCAACATTGCCAAACCACTTCAACACATTCATATTCACTCTAGCTGCTAACTCATTTCTTACACCCATTCTCACTCTCACCACTTCGTTCCTAACACTATCTACTCGAGATACACCAGCCATACTCCTTAGACACTTCATCTCAAACACATTCAATTTCTGTCTCTCCGTCACTTTCATTCCCCACAACTCCGATCCATACATCACAGTTGGTACAATCACTTTCTCATATAGAACTCTTTTTACATTCATGCCCAACCCTCTATTTTTTACTACTCCCTTAACTGCCCCCAACACTTTGCAACCTTCATTCACTCTCTGACATACATCTGCTTCCACTCCACCATTTTCTGCAACAACAGACCCCAAGTACTTAAACTGATCCACTTCCTCAAGTAACTCTTCATTCAACATGATATTCAACCTTGCACCACCTTCCCTTCTCGTACATCTCATAACCTTACTCTTACCCACATTAACTCTCAACTTCCTTCTCTTACACACTCTTCCAAATTTTGTCAGTAATCGGCCAAGCTTCTCTTCTGTGTCTGCAACCAGTACAGTATCATCCGCAAACTACAACTGATTTACCTCCCATTCATGGTCATTCTCGTCTACCAGTTTTAATCCTCGTCCAAGCACTCGAGCATTCACCTCTCTCACCACTACATCAACATACAAGTTAAACAACCACGGTGGCATCACACATCCCTGTCTCAGCCCCACTCTCACCGGAAACCAATCACTCACTTCATTTCCTATCCTAACACATGCTTAACTACCTTTGTAGAAACTTTTCACTGCTTGCAACAACTTTCCACCAACTCCATATAACTTCATCACATTCCACATTGCTTCCCTATCAACTCTATCATACGCTTTCTCCAGATCCATAAACGCAACATACACCTTCTTACCTTTTGCTAAATATTTCTCGCATATCTGCCTTACTGTAAAAATCTGATTCATACAACCCCTACCTCTTCTAAAACCACCCTGTATTTCTAAGATTGCATTCTCTGTTTTATTCTTGATCCTATTATCATTACTCTACCATACACTTTTCCAACTACGCTTAACAAACTAATACCTCTTGAATTACAACACTCATGCACATCTCTCTTACCTTATATAGTGGTACAATACATGCACAAACCCAATCTACTGGTACCATTGACAACACAAAACACATATTAAACAATCTCACCAACCATTCAAGTACAGTCATACCCCCTTCTTTCAACATCTCAGCTCTCATACCATCCATACCAGACGCTTTTCCTACTCTCGTTTCATCTAGTGCTCTCCTCACTTCATCTATTGTAATCTCTCTCTCATTCTCATCTCCCATCACTGGCACCTCAACACCTGCAACAGCAATTATATCTGCCTCCCTATTATTCTCAACATTCAGTAAACTTTCAAAATATTCCGCCCATCTTTTCCTTGCCTCCTCTCCTTTTAACAACCTCCCATTTCCATCTTTCACTGTCTCTTCAATTCTTGAGCCAGCCTTCCTTACTCTCTTCACTTCTTTCCAAAACTTCTTCTTATTCTCTTCATATGAATGACACAATCCCTGACCCCACCTCAGGTCAGCTGCCCTCTTTGCCTCACGTACCTTGCGCTTTACTTCCACATTATTCTCTTTATATTTTTCATACTTCTCTACACTATTACTCTGCAGCCACTCTTCAAAAGCCCTCTTTTTCTCTTCCACTTTTACCTCCACTCCTTCATTCCACCATTCACTGCCCTTCCTCATGCTGCCTCCAACAACCTTCTTGCCACACACATCACTTGCAATCCCAACAAAATTTTCTTTTACTAACTTCCACTCCTTCTCTAAATTGCCAGTTTCTCTTACTTTCACTTCGTCATATGTCATTTTCAACCTTTCCTGATATTTACTTTTTATCCCCGGTTTTATTAGCTCTTCAACCCTCAATAGCTCCCTTTTACATTCACCTACTCTATTCCCCCACTCTTTTGCTACAACTAATTTTCCTTCTACCAAAAAATGATCAGACATACCGTTAGCCATACCCCTAAACACGTGCACGTCTTTCAATCTTCCAAACATTCTTTTAGGTATTCACACATAATCCATTAATGCCCTTTCTACTACTCTTCCATTGCCACTCTTACCCATGTATACTTATTTTTATCTTTCTTTTTGAAAAAGCTATTACTTATCACCATCTCTTGCTCAACACACATATCCACCAGTCTCTCACCACTCTCATTTTCACCTGGTACGCTATACTTCCCAATGACACCTTCTACCTCTCCAGCGCCCACTCTAGCATTTTAATCACCCATGACAACTACATATTTCCTTCTACCCAGTCCTTCTACACACCTAGTTAATTCATTCTAGAACTCATTCCGCTCTTCTTCACTTTTCTCACTACCTGGCCCATACGCACTGACAAACGCCCAACATTCCCTACCCAACCTAACCCTTACCCACATTAACCTAGATGATATATCCTTCCATTCCACTACTTTACCTATCATCCATTCACTCAGCAATAAAGCCACACCCTCTCTCGCTCTTCCCCTTTCAATCCCAGACACTCTACCAGACATTTCACCAAACATCACTTCACCCTTTCCTTTTATCTTCGTCTCACACAAGGCCAATACATCCATTCTTCTATTCCTAAACATACTTCCAATTTCACATCTTTTACTCTCTATCGTACTACATCCACGCACATTCAAACACCCCAAAACTAGAGTGCGGGGAGCAGTCACTCTCCCCCCAGCTCCATCTCTTTGTTGCTGTCTTACAGGATGTAGATACAGGAGAGGGGGTTCCCAGCCCCCTCGTCCCGACCCTTTTAGTCGCCTCTTACGACACGCAGGGATAACGTTGGCGCTATTCTAATTTTTTATATGCCACCGCGGCCACAGGGGGCTAAGTAACTGTAAAAGGAACTAACTTGTTTGGGGGTTCATGGACGAGGATAAGTCCTAATCGCCTCTACTTTGTCTGCCATAGGGCTTATGCCCTTGTTACTGAGTATATGACCTAGAAATTGAACCTCAGGCTGAAATAGCTTACACTTGGCTAAGTTGACCTCCAAATTATGACTTCTCAAGGCTTTGAGTACTTTAACAAAATTAGTCATAAGTTCTTCTACAGTTTTTCCCAGGATAATTATATCATCTAGATAAACCAGCACAGCCTCTCCTACCAATCCAGAAAATACACTCATCATTATGCGGGAAAAATGTGCAGGCGCATTCTTTAAACCAAAGGGTAAAGTATCAAAGGAATATAATGAATCACCTGCAACAAATGCAGTTTTTTCTTTACTCTTAGGATCGAGTGCAATTTGGTGATACCCCGATTTAAGATCTAGGGTAGAAAACAACGTATTATTTTTGACTTTACATAAAATTTCTTCAATAGCTGGCAAAGGAACAAATCGCCTTTCGTTACCCTATTTAACTTAGGGTAATCTACACATATGCGTAAAGTGACAGACTTTTTCTTTACAACTATAATAGGAGATCGCCAGGCGGAATTAGAGACCCAGATTATTCCATTCTCTTTCATCTCTGCTAACTGTCTATTTACTTCAGTCTGATATGTAAAGGGCACTCGATAAGGATAAGTTGTGACTGGCGGACTGTCTCTCGTATCTATATGAAAAGGCATAAAGTCACAATATCCCGGTGGTTCCTCTTCCAGTACAAATACGTCTTGATATTCTTCCAAAATTTGTGCAACATTAAAACTAAGTCCCAAATTCTTCAAAGCGTATGCGCATTTTGATGAGATACTTTGCTGAATGGCAGTGTTAAACACTAAATCTACATTCCTCTCAACCCATGCTATAAGCCTATTTTCCCTAAGTAACACTGGTACAGATGTAAAATTATGAAATAAAACTTTGATTTTCCCATCCTCAACCTCTACTACCGAGTATTGCATTAAATTAGTGTGAAAGTCTACAGGGGGCGTAAGGATACCAATTCCATTTTTAAACTCTCTGTTATGTACATCTAATTCTAACACTACAGGAGAAGAGGCATCAAAACACACTTCTTGAGAAAGTCGAAGTTCACACTTATCAGAAACATTATGAACAGGCTCCATTACTGGGCTACTGATGCAACTGTCCTCCCAATAGGAAGGATGCGATCCTCCAAGTTACAGTTAATCCCTCTGGAGATGAAAGTACATTTAATCCTAGTAACCAGATGGCATTCGAACCAAAAATGATATCAATGCCCGTAATGCCTAACTCGGGGACAACATAGAAATCACGAAAAAGCTTTTCTTCCCCTAACTCAAAAGACTGTGAACAAAAACCATTTATAAAAACCTCTTTTCCTCCAAACCCTGGATTCATTAAAGGAGCCTCATTCTGCACTTCATTTACTGTAATGTGTGATTCAATAATGAGAAAAAGAAATGCCCCTGTATCTATCAAATAGTTTTTATAACCTGATGGGAACTTAACTTTGATAACAGGCTGCTGGAGTTCTGTCTTCAGTCTTCTTTATATTGGGTCGTCCTTGGCGCCGCTATCACTGCTCGGGGTTGTCCTTGGGTTTGCGGCGTCTGCCATGCCACTGGCGGCGACGGAGGATGAAATGATGGGGGTGTCCACCATGGGAAAGCTTGCAGAAAACCCACCGTGGGTTATGGGTATAGAGTGGTACTCCAACCATGGGGGTTGGTCTTTCTATGGAGAGTGGTGATGCTGTTGCTCCCACGTTGGGAGTTCGAGCCAATCTAAAATGGCGGTTGTAATGACCCCACTTTCCGCAGTTGAAACACTACAGATTCTTCTGTGTTTACGAATTATTTTTCGCCCCTTGGTCCGAGGTTTTCTTCTTGACACTTGGACAGCTTCCGGAAGATTGACTTGATGAGAACGACGTTGACTGTGCCTGCTGTTGTTGCTTATGTCTTTCGGAACGGGGCTTTTCTCCCTCCCGTTCGGTGTGTGTACCCGACATCATGGTTCGCAGATTCTCCATGGCCCTCTCTATGGGCAGGGGTTGATACAATGTGCCCCACGTATATTAAGGAAGTTGGGATTTCATTGTTTTCCTTAACCAAGGATATTTAATGTCCTCCATGGCCTCATGGCCATCCAAAAAATCTTCCAACTCTACGGCAATTCTTGTGAAAAATTTAAAGTGCGACTCACCTTGCTTTCTTACAGGCTCATAGTTACACAAATGATCATGTAAGCTGGTGGTACTCAAGCTTCATCTTCGTTGCAGGTGCCGTTTCAACGTTCCCCACGACGTTGGGTTGATGAATTCTGGATCTTTCCTCACCTTCCTATGTGCATCTTCCCGAATTCTTTGTTTTACCAAGACTATTTTCTGTCGGTCCAACCAACAGCTTTCTGACGTTGCGGCCTCTATGGTACTTAGAAAAGTTTCAATCGAAAGGACCCTGCGTCCTTCCTCCGGCACGAGGTCCTCAACAACTGGTACATGTTCTG
>NC_090739.1:92924814-92949814 GCF_036898095.1 Palaemon carinicauda | reverse complement strand
CTCACTCCAGTTAATCTGGTGCCCTAAATCCCTAAGGTGAACGAAAATCCCTGAGTTTTCATAGCCATATCTAACAGATCTTTTGTGTTCGGATAATCTTTGAGATAGCGAACGGCCTGTTTGCCCAACCTACACTTTTTCACAATGCCCACATGGTACTTTATACACGCCGGATTCTATGTCTCTTTTATTTTGATAAACATTAATAAGGGCGCTTCCTATGGTCTTTGGATATGAAAAAACAAAGGGGTTCTCAGTTTTGATATGATTTGTTATATTTTTAATACCTTCTATATATGGGAGTTTTATCTTATTTTTAAAATCTCTTTGGTTAGTAACATCGTGATCTTTATAATATATCGTGTTGGCTTTGTTGATGGCCTTTTCTATGACATACGTCGGGTAGAATAGCTGGGCGAGTTGTTTACGAATGATTTCAAATTCTTTATCTAGGTAGGCTGGGGAACAGATTCTCAAACCTCTAAGAAATAGATTGCAAGCTACTCCAATTTTTACAGAAATATCGTGATAACTAAAGAAATGAATGTAGGAAATAGAGAAAGTTGGTTTTCTATACACAGTGAAATTATACCCCGTTGATTCCCTTATAATTAGTATGTCCAAAAAAGCTAATTTTCCATCTTTTTCCCATTCAGTTTTAAATTTTATGCTAGGGACTAGGGAATTTAGATTATTGAAAAATATATTGAAATCTCCCCAGCTATCATCCCAATATGTGAAAATGTCATCAACATAGCGTTGCCAAACCATGTCGGAGGTTTAATTGTTGTTAAAATTTCTGTTTCAAAGTATTCCATGTAGAGGTTAGCTAAAATTGGAGATAACGGGCTGCCCATACTACAACCAAATTTCTGTTTGTAAAAATTCCCATTGAAAGAGAAAACGTTATTTGACACGCTTAGTTTAATTAACTTAATTGTTTTTTCAATACCGAGGGGGAAGTGATCTTCATAAGGGATTAATTTTTCCCTCAAGAAACCTAGTACATCGTTGATCGGGACCTTTGTAAATAGGGATTCTACGTCAAGACTCAAGAGTTTTACATTGTTTACCGGGATATTTAATCTATTGAATTTCTGGATGAAGTCCTCTGCATGCTTAATATGAGCTGAAGAAAAGCTCCCTAGAAAGGGAGACAGCAAGTCTGCTAACCATTTTGATATATTATATATAAATGACCCTTTACATGAGACGATTGGGCGTAAGGGAATACCGTCCTTGTGAGTTTTTGGGAGCCCGTAAAAATATGGCTTTGAATTTTTCTAAGACCTCGATGTCTTTTTTATAATTCCCGATTTTTCTTACGGATTTGAAAAACTCCGGAGCAATAGAGTTACGGGGATCTTTTGTTAGCTTTTCATATGTAGTGTCATCGTTTAAGAGTTGTTGAACTTTGTTGACATACGTCTCTTTATCAAGAATGACTATTTTTCCGTCTTTATCTGATTTTGTGATGATGATATTATCGGTTTTGTTTAATGAAAAAATTGCATTATGAAACCTTCTGGGAAGCGGATTTTTACTGTTACTTTGTTCTAATGCATTTAACAAGATTCCTTTTAGGCAAGTTTCATCTTTTTCAAAATTGTTTTTAGAGAAATGTTTATCGAAGCTCACCACATAATCAAAATGACTTTCCCGTCCGGGTTTCATAGCAAAAGAGATACCTAGATTCAGAGCTGTTTGCTCATTAACTGTGAGTGAAAGGTTCGATAAATTCAAAACGTTATTTTCCAATCCTAAATTATTCCATGTACTATTTCGTATGAGTCTTTCTAATATATTATTCAATTTCTCAGAGTGAGTCACATTACTATTAATAGCACCAGTCAGCACATATGAAGAAAGATCTCTGTACATACCATCATCTCGGCATAGCAGACGAAGAGATACCCCCAATTCACTTATATTCCTCCATGTTACATAGATGTCATGATTTGCTGACTTAATTGGTTCTTGCAGAAATATCCTGGAGGAATTAGGAAAGGGGTCCGATGTTGACGTCCAGCGTGAAAAGCCATACATTTTTGGTATAACTTGTTCTTGCAGACACTCTTCAAGAAACCATTTCTGGTTTTTCCTCCGGTGAAGACCCTGCACTAGTCGATCATAACGTCTGAATATATGCTTGATATCGGCATTCCAACTGAAGATATGGAAAAAACGAAGGGGTTACATGATGGGCTAATATGTCTTACTTATCACAAAATCATATAAAGACGGAAAAATAGTCATTCTTGATAAAGAGACGTATGTCAACAAAGTTCAACAACTCTTAAACGATGACACTACATATGAAAAGCTAACAAAAGATCCCCGTAACTCTATTGCTCCGGAGTTTTTCAAATCCGTAAGAAAAATCGGAAATAATAAAAGGGACATCGAGGTCTTAGAAAAATTCAAAGCCATATTTTTACGGGCTCCCAAAAACTCATAAGGACGGTATTCCCTTACACCCAATCGTCTCATGTAAAGGGTCATTTATATATAATATATTAAAATGGTTAGCAGACTTGCTGTCTCCCTTTCTAGGGAGCTTTTCTTCAGCTCATATTAAGCATGCAGAGGACTTCATCCAGAAATTCAATAGATTAAATATCCCGGTAAACAATGTAAAACTCTTGAGTCTTGACGTAGAATCCCTATTTACAAAGGTCCCGATCAACGATGTACTAGGTTTCTTGAGGGAAAAATTAATCCCTTATGAAGATCACATCCCCCTCGGTATTGAAAAAACAATTAAGTTAATTAAACTAAGCGTGTCAAATAACGTTTTCTCTTTCAATGGAAATTTTTACAAACAGAAATTTGGTTGTAGTATGGGCAGCCCGTTATCTCCAATTTTAGCTAACCTCTACATGGAATACTTTGAAACAGAAATTTTAACAATAATTAAACCTCCGAACATGGTTTGGCAACGCTGTTGATGACATTTTCACATATTGGGATGATAGCTGGGGAGATTTCAATATATTTTTCAATAATCTAAATTCCCTAGTCCCTAGCATAAAATTTAAAACTGAATGGGAAAAAGATGGAAAATTAGTTTTTTTTGACATACTAATTATAAGGGAATCGACTAGGTATAATTTCACTGTGTATAGAAAACCAACTTTTTCTATTTCCTACATTCATTTCTTTAGTTATCACGATATTTCTGTAAAAATTGGAGTAGCTTGCAATCTATTTCTTAGAGGTTTGAGAATCTGTTCCCCAGCCTACCTAAATAAAGAATTTGAAATCATTCGTAAACAACTCGCCCAGCTATTCTACCCGACGTATGTCATAGAAAAGGCCATCAACAAAGCCAACACGATATATTATAAAGATCATGATATTACTAACCAAAGAGATTTTAAAAATAAGATAAAACTCCCATATATAGAAGGTATTAAAAATATAACAAATCATATCAAAACTGAGAACCCCTTTGTTTTTTCATATCCAAAGACCATAGGAAGCGCCCTTATTAATGTTTATCAAAATAAAAGAGACATAGAATCCGGCGTGTATAAAGTACCATGTGGGCATTGTGAAAAAGTGTACGTTGGGCAAACGGGCCGTTCGCTATCTCAAAGATTATCCGAACACAAAAGATCTGTTAGATATGGCTATGAAAACTCGAGTATTTTCGTTCACCTTAGGGATTTAGGGCACCAGATTAACTGGAGTGAGTCGTCTTTGCTTTTTAAGAGTACCTGTCCGTACAGAAGGAAAATCCTGGAATCAGCCATCATAAATCAATCAAACACAATGAACCTATCTGGGGGCCAATGGAAAGCTGACACAGTGGACAATACTCTTCTCAACCCTATCATTAAGAAGATAATCCACGGAGACCGACCACCAGACATGCATCAGAGGTCAAGACTTCCTCCAAGCGGCTCAACAATAAGAAGACGCACCTGGATGTAATTAAATTTGGCTAATCCTTCCAGCAATTATAACAACTATAGAACAATTGAACACACCCTTTTGCTTTCATATATAAACCGTCACTCTCCACTGTACTCCTCATTTTTACTTTACATCCTGAAGAGGGTCGATGTTTATTGACCGAAATATAGTGTGATTTATTCATATTTCCTGTGTTTCTTTTATGGGCCTTTTTGAAAAAACATGTTAAACTGTTCGATTACAGTTATAAGTAAGACATATATATGTATATATACATATACATATACATATACATATACATATATATATATATTATAACATAAGAAAAAAAATTCTCTCATAATAAGGATTAACGAGAATATATTAGGCAATAGTGATAACCCATTATAACTTAAAATGTAATTTGATAACAATTAGTCAGGAATTTAAAGACACGAACAGAACATTAAACAAATTACAGACGCATTACACAAAAACAAAGACTCGCTATTCAGCACTTCATCAAGACTACTCATCATTAATCACTGCAGTTTACAGTATAATACCCAAGTCACAAAGTTTTACATCAACAACATATAATTCACTGTAGTAACATCAAAAAGTTAGTGGCAACCAACGTTACATCACACAAGAAAACGTCCAAATGGATAAACAATACATTACCATATATTCCTTAAAACTTGATACACTATTATAATCACTTGTTTGTTGCGACTCCAACGAAAATCATCATTTTGGGCCTTTATATACCCGACTCACGCTAGACATCCATGGACTAAATATCATTTTTCGGTACATTATCCTTGGCGACTACTGCCCACGCCAAGCGCTACTACCATCTGTTGTCTAGTGTACACTTTTTTTTTCATGCAAATATCAATTTTCAACCTTTTCTGCACTTTTACATTCAATAAATCAATATTCCTTTACATTCCCCCCCTTTTAACTCCACGGTTCTCTCCTCAGTCCATGCTGAATTTTCACTCGTACAGTCTTAAACATTAACCACTTCCATTCAGCAACTATCGGAGACTGCCACGTCGTTGGTAACAAGCACTTTCCTTTCGATAGTCTGTACACATTCTTGCACTTCCGTCAGGTTTGTCGACTAGAATACATGGGCTAGCCCATTCACTATGGCTTTCTTCTGCTAGGCCGTGTTTCAGCAAATAAGCAACTTCTGTCTTTAACTGTTGTTGTTGCCTCGGTGACATTCTGTATGGACGCTGACTTATTGGAGTCATCTCTCTCAACCTGATTTTATGCTGTACTCCTTTTATCCTTTTTAGATGGTCTGAAAACATATCTGAAAAGTTTTGAATTAGCACTGTGAAATCATGCTCCTGTTCATCAGATAAATGAATACATAATTTTCTAAATTTTTCATCATCACTCAAATACTCAGTATTTTTCATCCTAACTTCAAATTCTCCTTCGTCTTTTTCATCATCCTCTTTTGCAATTGACAACACTCCACTGGATTCATTATACGTTTTTAACTTGTTAATGTGGAAAGTTTTAACTCTCCTTCGTCCTATAGGAAATTGAATTCGATAATTAACATCACTTACTTTTTCCTTCACCGTGCAGGGTCCTATATACTTCTGGTTAAAAACCTTACCAGCTGTAGGGAGATATACTAGAACCTTATATCCTATGTCGAGTTCACGTTTTGCAGCCTTTTTGTCGTAGTTTCTTTTCATCTCTTCTTGTACTACTTTGAGATTCACATGTGCTACTTTCCACATTTTCTTTATTTTTTCCTTCATTTCTTGTAACGTGATAGAATCCTTCTCATCTGAAATCAACTGATTCTTTATCACCTCCATGGGTGACCTTACCTGATGGACATATACTAACTGAAAAGGAGAATAACCCAACGATGAATATACGCTATCACGAACGGCAAATAGCAACATTGGTATGTAGACATCCCATTCTTTTTCATTTTCACAACAGTACACGCGTATCATGGTTTTGAAGGTTCGATGAAATCATTCGACCACTCCTTGGCTCTGTGAGTGATAAGGAGATGATAAGCAATGCTTAATATTCTGACATGCTAAAAATGAGGTAAACTTTTTAGACGTAAAGTTGGTTCCCTGGTCGGTTTGAACTTCTTTTGGCAAACCTGCCAGCGAGAAGAACTTGTTAAGCGCTTCAATTATCTTATCAGCACTCACAGTTCTTAAAGGAATAGCCTCTGGAAATCTGGTACCACTACACATAATTGTCAGCAAATACTCGTTACGTTTGCTAGACCTAGGAAGAGGTCCAACACAATCCAAAACCAGTCTTTCAAAGGGTTCGCCTGCAATGGCATCACTTTAGGGTCATGTTGAGCTTTAACTACTTTTTGCCATAAATCACAATTTTTACAATATTCACTACAATCTTTGTGCATCTTAGGGCAATAATTTCTCATAAGTTTTGTTTATACCTAAGTGACCAGAATAACTACAGTCTTGAGCAATACCAAGAACAAAATTCTTATAACTACTTGGAATAACCACTTGTTCTACAACATCATTAACATTTCTACTTTTGAATTTCCTCATTAGGATTCCATCCTTAAAAAAGTAACACTTGCCTTCCTTCTCGATATCATTTTTATCAAGAAGGGTATTATCTCTTATTACCTTCAAGTTTTCATCTTCAATTTGAGATTTAACAAATTCTTCCTTATTAACTTTCAGCATTCACAAAGGAGTACTGACTTTACTTACTTGTAGTGTTTCCGGCCTATCTTTAAAGAAGTTTTGTAAATCCAAACCGTCGTCATCATTTACCTTTCCTTCGGCACTCTTACTTCTTGTAGTAACTGCACAAGCAGGAAATATGTTTGGAAATGTACATTCAACTTCTGTAATAGATGAAGAATTAAAGGGGTTCTCTGTCAAAATTGGATTACTGCTACCAAAAACTTTGTCTCCACATACATCCTTTCCAAGAATTAACTCTACTCCCGACACTGGGATTTCTCTCACCAAAGCAATTTTAACATATCTCGAAATTAACGGAGTTTCCAACCTTACTTCTACTAATAGAGCTGAAAATTCAGGTCCAAACCCACGCATTAGTACATACTCTCCAGTATCCTTCCACTGGTCATACATATTTCTTATCATTACAGACTGTACCGCTCTGGTATCTCTTAACCACCTTACTTTCTTTTTTTTCAACACAAGGGAGGTGTAACCAACCATCTCCCATAAAAGGGTCATACAATTCAGTACCTTTGGATGGGGTACTCTCTTTAGGTAGTTCCATTCCATTTTCTTTTACATTAGTCTCATTATAACCAACATGATTAACATTTTGAACATCATTGTTACCTATTTTGTAACCAATATTCTCATCAACATTACATATATTAACAATGCTATCGTTACAATAACTCTTACCTGGCCTAAGGGGAAAAGCAAACAAACAAGGACTTCTGTCACCACATGCCTGCGGTTGATTTAACAATGCAATGGTATTTTCAGGTTTATGATCATCCTTCTTAGAATGTATAGGTTTATCTTTAACTTTATTTACCACTTGAATTGGACGGTTTTCTGTGCAATGTGGACAACTCCTACTGATGTGTCCTGGTTTGCCACAACTGAAACATACAAAATCTCTAAAATTTTCGTCTACATTTTGATAACGAGGTGTAAACTGATCATTTCCACTGGATCCTGCTTTTCCAGCACTAACACTAGGACCAGAACTATCTTGACTTGCCCCTCTAATACCTTTATTAAAGGATTTATTATAGACTCCACGAGATGATACCTGTGAACTCGTAGTCTTACCTTGTACCTTGTAATTTTGACACTCTTCCCAAACTCTGTTCCTTCCAATTTTAGGAGTGACGTCAGTATAATATAGCTTATGGGTCAATGCATAATTATCAGACAATCTAGTGGCTTCATCCACATTATCTACATCACGTTCATCCAAATATATTTTAATAAGTAGATTAAATGATTAAGGATAATTTGTCTTCACAGAATGCGAAAACGAAGAAACAATTGTGAAAGGATGAAGAAGAAAATAATCCAGCCAACTTTTACACGACGAACAGGAGAAACCTAAGCAGCGTGGATGGAAGTGAGCGAACCCCGCTCAAGATATTGTGTGACACAGGTTGTAACCATAGTGTGGTGATACGAGGAGTACACCCATTAGTGGAACAGTCTCTCATGGGAGACTCAGTTATTTTGAAGGGAATAGGAGGTGAAGAGGTTATCCCTATTTGCCATTTGAAACCTTCATGCGAGTTGGTGACAGGTAATTTTGATTTTGCGGTAAAGGATTCATTTGCTGTCGAAGGAGTAGAAGTCCTGCGGGGTAATGAGGTTGGTAAAGCGATGTTTGTACCTTGTCCCATTGTAACGGAGAAACCATTGAAGTATAGTCTGACGACTGAACTCGAGAAGGACTACCCGTATTTGTTTCCAAGTTGTGTGACGACTAGGAGTATGATGAAGAAAGTGGCTGGAAAAGAAGAAAAAGAAATCGAAGGAGCAATGAGGATTTTTTTTTTCCAAAGGAGATTCCCTTGATAGTGGGCAATAGGAGAACCCTCAAGTACGCCCAAGAGAGGAGGAATGACAGACGAGTGGCCAAGAAGAAAAAGAAGAAATGGATCTGGAAGAAATAGAAAACTCAACGTTAGAAGAAGGACAAGTGAGCAGGAAAAGGCTGATAGGATTGCAACAGAAGGACACAACGTTAACAGAGTTATTGAACTGTGTGGTGGATGACATGAAAGCACAGCAGTCTCAGACCGGTCATCATCTTAAATTTGGTTACTTAGGAGGAAGCATAGACACTCCGATATCCCTGGGAATGCCAAATGGGGGATATACGGTCATATATTGATTCCCGCACCACTTAGAAGACAGGTGATCACCATAGCGCACGAGAGAGGACACATGGGGATAAGGAAGATGACAGAGAAGATTTTGGAACAATTTTTCTTGCCTGGCATGCATAAGGACGTGAACAAGTTTTGCCATACATGTCACGTATGTCAGATGGCTGGAAAGCCATACGAGTGCATTAAGAATGCTCTCTTACACCCAATAGAAGTGCGAGGAGATCCCTTCGGCAAGGTAATAATCGACATTTTGGGACTTTTACCTAGGACGAAAAAAGGTCACCAATATATGCTAACCTTGATGTGTCCAGTGACGAGATACCCAAAAATGATACCAGTCAGGGACATCAGTGCCAAGATAATTGCTGAGAAGTTACTAGATTTTCTAATAATTTTGGTATTCCGGAAATCATTCAAAGTGACCGAGGAATGAATTTCATCTCAAACTGTTTCAGGACGTAATGAAACTGTTGGATATGAAACAGCAACTATCAACTGCTTATCACCCAGAGACCCAAGGTGCATTAGAGATGTTTCATCAAATTTTGAAAAGTATGTAAGCGAAGTTCTTCAACAAATACGGGAATGAATGGGATACTGGACTGCCGTTAGTGTTATTTGAGGTATGTAATGCTTATCAAGAAAGCATGGGATATATCCCGAATGAAATGGTATTTGGACGAGAAGTACGAGGACCGATTAAAATGTCAGCAGAAAATGAAAGGATTTAGAGGAAATGGATGGAGAATGTGTCAAGAATTTGAGGGAAAGGATCGGAGAGATAAGGAAATTTTCCCTAGAAAACCTTAAAACGAGTCAAGAAAAAATTAAGAAAAGGTTCGATATGAAAAGTAAGGACACACAGTTTTTGTATGACAACAGGTATTGGTTCGCTTGCTGATAAGGAGATTCCCACTAACCAACAATTTCCAAGGATCATTGAAGATTTTAAGGAAGATCGGTAACCTGACCTACGTTATCGAATCCCCAGTAAGGTAGTAGGTTGGCCAGGGCACCAGTCGCCCATTGAGATACTACCACCAGAGAGTTATTGGATCCTTTGACTGGCCAGACATTAATGCATTGGATCCCTCTTTCTATTTACGGCTTATTTTCTCTTTGCCTACGCATACACCAAATAGTCTGGCATATTCTTCACAGATTCTCGTCTTTCCTCATTCATCTGACAACACTGCGATTACCAAACGATTCATCTTCATCCAAGGGGTTATCTACTGCATTGTAATTGTTCAGTGGCAACTTTCCTCTTGGTAAGGGTAGCAGAGTCTCTTTAGGTATGGTAAGCAGATCTTCTAAGAGAAGGACACTCCATAATCAAACCATTGTTCTCTAGTCTTGGGTAGTGCCATAGCCTCTGTACTAAGGTCTTCCACTGTCTTGGGTTAAAGTTCTCATGCTTGAGGGTACACTCGGGCACACTATTCTATCTTATTCTTTCTCTTCCTATTGTTTTTTTGGAATGGTGTGTTTGGCAGGCTTAGTAGAAAGGCCCTGTATGCTTGGTGGTTCATCAAGAGGTGGTCTTTTCCTTATCTAGTTCTTTTTCTTCTCAAAACCATCCTTACTGTCCTCCCTTCAGTTGAATTGGCTATCCTGGACGGTATTTAGCCTTGCAGGGTGTATCGGCTCCTCCATGTTGACCAGTTTTTCCAACTTTTTTCTATAGTCTAATGCTTTGATCATTCACTTTAATTATATTTCTGTACATATTGTTTTTGTTATAATTCTTGTTAATCTAGTTTTTAAATATGATATCTCTTTTTTATTACTATTAATTCTTATAGTGTCTGGAGACACTGAACGAAATCCAGGACCAGTACGTCCTAGATTTCATCAATGTTGTCTACTGTATTGCAATATTCGTGGTCTTCATGCAAATATTCAAGAGCTTACAGTTGCGTCCAGACAGTAGGATATTCTTTGGTGCTCAGAAAATTTGGTTTTTAATATAAGGCACTTGTCTGAGCTCCTTATAACTGGTTTTAAGAAGTCAATAATGTTGAAATGTGATGCCATCCCTAGGGCCAGGGGAATGGCGGTGTATATCAGGACTGAGTACCCTGCTTCTCATAAGTTCTGCTATGAATGTGGATGCCATGAGATTCAGGTGATAAAAGTTTTGTGGCAGGCATAACAACTTTTATTTGTGTTCGATCTACTGGAATCCAGAATTCGATGATTCAATCTTTGATTGTCTTCTTACCATTATGGCTAGGATACAAGAAGATGATAGGAAGGCTTCTTTTGTTTTTGTTGGTGATTTCAATGCTCACCATAGGAAGTAGTTAAGTTCTATCTCTCCTATCGATTGCCATGGCTTAAGAGCTTTTGACTTTGCCTTTGAATCAGGCTGTGAGCAAATCATAAGTGAAGCTACTCACAGGTCTGGTAATTGCTTGGGCCTCGTATACACTGACTTCCCTGGTGTTATAACAAGTAAGGTTGGTTCTCCAGTCGGGACACCTGATCATGCCTTGATTTCATTAGTAGTGAAGACTGAGCAGCCTGTCCCTGATGTATCATACTGTTGTAAAATTTATATGAAATCTCAATCAGACTGGAATAGGATTTTGCATGATCTTATATGCTAGAATTGGTCACAATTATATAGTAGTGTTGATCCTGTTGTTCCTTTTAATGAGAATCTAGTCAACATAATTGATAGGCGTATCCCTTCTCGTGTGCTAAGGTACCGAGTGAAAGAAAAACCTTGGTTCATTGATGATTGTAGACGAGCTTATTTGAAGAAGCAGGGGGCCTATCATCTTTGGAAGGGTAACAGATCAGATTTGACCTGGAATAACTATACTCAGCTTAGAGTTTTTGCTCAGAGAGTTTATGCTTCAACTGAAAAGGAATACAATTTAACCTTACAAGAAACTCCTTCTGGTACAACTCAGGAACATAAATGGTGGTCTACCCTTAAATCTGCACTCATTGGTGTAGATGCAACAGTTCATCCTTTACTTGCACCAGATGGTTCAGTCACTTACTGTCCAAAAGAAAAGGCAACCCTTTTGGCTGATGTTTTTTGACAGTAAACAGAGTAATGAAAAAGTTGAACTTCCTCATTCCTGTTTTCCTGAGGCTAAACTAACTAGTATAGCTTTTCGATCGCATGAAAACAAAGGTCTGTTGAACCTTAATGCTTATAGAGGTGTAGACTCAAATGTTATTTTTTTTTTTTGCTTTTTATAAAGACTGCAGATTTCTTAGCTGCAAAGTTATCTGTTATTTTGAGCAAATTAGCAAGAAGAGGATATTTTAGCACTTGTTGGAGAATTGGTAATGTTACTCCTCTATGTAAATGTGTTTGTGGTAGCTCAAGTCCAACTAATTACCACCCAATTTCCATATCTCCCATGTAATTTAAAGTTTTTGAGAGTCTTCTGGCAAACGTCTTTATAGGTTTGCTGAAGGTAATCATCTATTCTCTAGTTTGCAATTTGGTTTACGTAAAGGCCTTGGAGCATGTGATGCCCTTCTTACAATCTCCAATGCTGTATAGAAATCCGTTGATTGTGGTCAGGAAGTTCGTATGATTGGCCTTGATTTTAGTGCTGCCTTTGACCATGTTAATCATGAGGCCCTTGTTTTCAAACTCAAAAAGTTGGGAGTAGGTGGGTCGTTTCTTAGCATTATTATTAATTTTTTTTAAGTAATAGATCTCAAAGAGTTGTTGTTGAGTATAAGAATGTGATATCTGGTGTTCCACAGGGTAGTGTTCTTGACCCATTACTTTTCATACTATATACACATGACATGTGGTTTGGCCTAGAAAACAAGCTTGTTGGATATGCAGAGGATGCTGCTCTCTTTGCATTAATTCCATCTCCTGAATGTAGATCTGGGGTTGCTGAATCCCTTAATAGAGATCTAGCTAAAATTAGCGCATGGTGCAAACTATGAGGTATGAAGTTGAATCCTAACAAAACTCAAAGTATGAATGTAAGTAGGTCAAGGACAGTGGCTCCTCACCATCCAAATCTCAGTATTGATAATGTTTCCTTAACTATATATGACTTCAAAATTTTAGGTGTGATTCTTGACAGCAAATTTACTTTTGAGAAACATGTTAGGTCTTTGTGTCTTCTTCAATTGCACAAAAAATTGGCTTATTGAGAAAGTCTCTCAAGCTTTTCGGTGATCAGTCTATTCTGAAGAAGTGTTTTAATTCTTTAATTCTACCTTGTTTTGAGTATTGTTTTCCTGTCTGGTCTTCAGCTGCTGATTCTCATATCAATTTGTTGGACAGAAACTTACGGTCTATTAAATTTCTTATTCCTGATCTAGATATTAATCTTTGGCACCGTCGTTCAATTAGTTCATTATGCATGTTGCATAAGATTTTTCATAATTCTGACAACCCTTTACATTCAGATCTTCCTGGACAATTCTCTCCTGTTCGCAATACTAGGCAGGCAGTTAATTCCAATAGCCAGGCCTTCTCCATCATGAGGCTCAATACTACACAGTATTCAAGAAGTTTTATTCCAGCTGTGACCAAGTCGTGGAATGATCTTCATAACCGGGTAGTTGAATCAATAGAACTTCAAAAGTTCAAAGTTGCAGCTATTGTTTTTATGTTGAACAGACCGACATAAGACTTTTTATAGTTTATATATAACATATCTATTTTGACGTTGTTACTATTTGTAGAATGATTTATTGTTAGTTTGTTCTTATCCCTTATTTATTTCCTTATTTCCTTTCCTCACTTGGGCTTATAGCATCTTGCTTTTCCAACTAGGATTGTAGCTTGGCTAGTAATAATAATAATAATAATAATAATAATAATAATAATAATAATAATAATAAGAAGAAGAAGAAGAAGAAGAAGAAGAAGAAGGAAAAGTCAAAGGAAAGTACATGTTAACCTACTGAAATACTACTTTGGCGAAAACGAGACCGAAGCTTCACAGGTGTGTATGGCGCAAATCATACCATCCACTGAAGACGACGACGTATATGAGGTAGGGACGGTAAGCAAAGTTAATAATTCATCTATCATTCGGAACTTAGATGGGAAATTAACTCATTTGAGCCAAGAGCAACAAGAGGAATTAAGCCGATTAATTAGAAGTTTCCCTGAAATTGTCTCAAACCTCCCGAAACGAACCAACCTGACGAAGTATGAGATACACCTCAAAACATCGGAAAGACCATATTGCCAAATCACCGAGAAGTCATGATAAAATAAGTGGACTATTTGTTACAAAATGGATTAGCTGAACAAAGTTTTAGCCCTTATAGTTCTCCATGCTTGCTTGTGAAAAAACCCGACGGATCTTTCAGGATGTGTACGGACTACCAAATGTTTAATTCGATCACTGTGGCCGATAGTTATCCATTGCTGCTCATCAACCAACTACTCAACTATATCAGACAAGCAAGATACGTCTCCAAGATCAACTTGTTAAAAGGCTATTAACAAATTTCTTTGGACGACAACACAAACTGGTTATATCAATACACCATTATGCCATTTGTTTTAATGAACGGCCTGCTACTTTTCAACGTGTGATGGATAACCTTCTAGGATCGATAGGAGTAGGTACATATCTCGACAATATTGTGGTATATTCGTTGACCTGGGAAAAACATCTCCGAATCCGGGAGAATGTATTTCAAAAGTTGAGAGGAGTATACCTGATGATTAACCTGTAGAAGAGCGAATTTAGAAAGCCGACAGTTCGGTACTCTGGATTTGAAGTAGGAAGAGGACTTATCACCCCAGTAGACGCTAGCGTTGAAGGAATAAGGAAAGCATCACCCCCAAACAACAAGGAAGCAATTACAATGTTTTTTAGGGATAGCAGGATTCTACCGACGTTTTTGCCCTAACTTTTCAGCTGTAGTTGCTCCCTTGACGAATTTGACTATTCCCCCCAAAAATTCCGAGCGCTAGGAATCCTTCGACAGGATAAAGGCCTTATTAACTTCGAAACTGATATTGCGAAAACCTGATTTAAAAAAGAAACTCCTTATCCAAGTGGATGTGTCGGATAATGGGATTGGAGCCATCTTATTGCAACAAAACGAGGAATGAATTCTTCGACCTGTTGTTTTATGTCATCGAAGCTGAAGAAATATCAGCGAGCCTACTTGACAGTTGAAAAAGAACTGATAGCATTAGTCGCTGTGATACACAAGTTTGAGATCTATGTGAATCGACCACAAAAGGCGGAGATTACGGTGTATTTGGATCATAATCCTTCAACTTTTGTTACTAAGATAAAAAAGAATAATCAAAGGTTCACTAGGTGGACATTATATTTGCAACCGTATTGTAATAATGTTGAGCATATATCAGGTAAAGATAACGTGGTTGCAGATTATTTATCTAGGGCTGAATCCACCGGGAACTATCTTACAAAGCTGGTCTAGTGTAGAGTAAACAATTTATTGAGGTATTTTATTTATCTATTTTATATTTGCAAATATGAGGTGAATAGTCAGCTCTTAAGGTGAGCTCCTCTCATATAAGTATAAGTGTGATATGTAAATTACGCAAAACTTTCGTCGTTAATTTCATTGTATTTTTCATTCAAGTCAGTATATGTAAATTTACGTTATTTTCAAGAATTATATTTTTATTTCACCTATTTTGTTAAAAAGTCTTATGTAACCTGTTTAAGAGAGTTATATGACCCTACGAGGTATGAACAAGGGCTTATGTAAAATTTTCTTTTATATTTTTATGAGGTATTGCGTCATGTTTGTGAAAAAAATATGCAATTCTTACATTTGCCACGTGTTTTGGAGGGTTCGCGAAAACCCCAGCATAAGTTTTTATCTTTTTTTCATTTCTGAGAATGGTAGGTGGGTGGAGCTGCCAAGAGAGAGAGTTGCCTTGAAAGCAAGGTTCATACCCCTGAATTTTTATCTAGTTGCTAACATAGCCGTCGCTAGGCGATGGCCCCAAGCCACGCGAATAATATATTTAGAACAATCTAGAAGTTACTAAGTTCATATATATATATATATATATATATATATATATATTTATGTATGTATGTATGTGTGTGTGTGTGTGCCTCTGGGGAAGCGTGGGGCAGAAGAGAAAAAGCTTGTCCTGTGAACGAGCCAAGTATAGTGTGTTAAAACCTTGCTGCAACTTGGCATGGAATTTTAAATTTATTGTGTTATGGTGAGTGCTAGTATTGTGTAAATCCTTATAACTGATCCAGGGAAATATATGTAATAAACATGAAGTATATTTATACTGGCTTTACTTCATGTGAGCTAAATCTTGTAAGTTTATCAGTTACTTTATGTAATTTCATTAAGAGTTTAATCCTTTGAGTATTAAAGGTTAGCTATTTTCATTAAGTATCAAAATTAAATGTTGATGTAAAATTTAATTTCCACTGAAACAAGTGATTGTATAATTTTCATAGGTATAAATTTCTTTTGTCTTAGTTTAAATCTTTCTCAGACTTGATATTTCAAGTGATTTATTTTTCATGTAAACCTTTTAAAGTGTTGTAACTTTTATCTAATATATTCATTTTTGTAAAGAGTGTTTTATTACAATCACCAGTGTTTATTTCAGTACTCACTCGTATCTTTGTTAAAGATTCGACCTAAGAGGTGGTTTGAATAGTTCTTAATAATAATTACCCAGTGTTGTATTGAGTGTACTTAAGAGACCTTTTGATATTCAGTGTTTTCATATATTGTCGTCTGGGAGTTATATGATTGTCTCAGAGCTTGGGTATTAATATTTCCAAGTATAATAGATTAATGTAAAAACAAAGAGGTAAGTTTTGAACTTGAGAGGTTTTGTAACTTGCCAGCTATAATATATTTGATATTATACTTAGGTTCCCAGACCATGGGACCATATATATATATATATATATATATATATATATATATATATATATATATATATATATATATATATATATATATATATATATATATGTATATATATACATATATATATATATATATATATATATATATATATATATATATATATATATATATATGTATATATATATATATATATATATATATATATATATATATATATATATATATATATATATATATATGTATGTGTGTGTGTGCGTGTGTGTATTATTACGACTAGCAAATTACGTAAATTCCCGAGCTCCAAAATTCACCTGCTTTATATTACATAATCTGATACACAAAAGAATACCTCCGAGCTCTGAGAATAATATGCAACTTCCAGACCATAATAAATATGAACACTGAATATCTAAAGGTCTCGTTACATTAAGCTCAAAATAAAACTGGGTGATTACTTTAATTTTAACAGGAAATATTTGTAAATGAACCTCCTATTTCGGTTCTCAGTCAGGGGATACGAGCAAAGCACTGAAATAAGTATTGGTGATTAAAATAATACACACTACAAAAATATATATATTCTAAAAAAACAACAGTTGAAAAAATAATATAAGGTATAAATTACTCTAAATTTGCATCTAAACTAGACCTTTGACTAAAACCAAATGACAATTCAATAATAATACAATTACTTGTTTCAATAGAAATTACTTTATGAAAATATTTAATTTTGACAGTTGATGAAAAAAGTTCACACATTAACACTAGAAAATAAATCAAATTTACACTTACATATCCGTAACAGTTACTAAATGGTTAAGCAGAAATAAATATACTTCACTGTTTAACCTAATCTCCCGGGGCTAAACACAAAAGCCAATTGATTTTTATAATATAACTGTACTCACATATACAAGGCACTTCTCACAACTTAAACCTAAGAAATTCCAATATTTGAACAAACAATATTCACATATGAGAGAAAACTTTATATATGTTTGAGAGGGGACACTATGTACATTGGAGAGGAGACACGTAGTGGCTGGGTAGATGCAGGTGAGAAGACTGGTGGAAGCAAAGATCTTGTGGGATCTCTGGTTCATAAGCATGGGTCAATCCTATGCATATCATCCAAATTTACACTAGAAACGGCAAGTTCATTCCAGCAATGCATTTGATGATTGTGCACATGGTCTGGGCGTGTTCTCAAGATGTTAGGATGCCAACTTAGCAGTTTTTGAAGTAGGGTACTATTGTTGCTCGACGAGGCAACACTCTCAGCTAATACTGGCAACCTACTCTCTTAACATTATGAATAAGAGCATTTTTCAACCACATGGAAACATGACAAAATCCCTGGCGCATTCCTCGTGTGTGCTATACATACTTTTTACCAAGATTCCACAACACTTCGTAAGAAAACTACATGAAATGGAAATTTAATTCTTTAGAAGGACATAAATTTACATATATGGAACTGAATAAAAATCCAAGTAAATGAATGACAACTGTCTTATGTAATTTACATGCACTTCCTTAATCCTACATGAGTGGGACTCACTTTACGAGCTGGCTAAACATCTCTTAATTACACAAATGAAACGGAAATAAGATATTCTACTCTCATGTAGACCAGCTTCGTAAACACACACACACACACACACACACACACATATATATATATATATATATATATATATATATATATATATATATATATGTGTGTGTGTGTGTGTGTGCGTGTGTGTTTGTATGTGTGTATTACACCCAAGAAAAGGTAAATGAAGACTTGACTGGAGATAGTACTTTCGTCCAGTAGGGATATCAATAGGCTCAACGGGGTTAGATAATCTCCACATTCAAATATTCATAATCATGCCAAAGTATACAAACAAAATATGGACAACAAAGATTTCACCATCATTGGTCAAGTATCAAATAACCATGATTTTCATCTTCTTGAGTCAATATTGATGAAACGACTAGTTCTGTCGTCAAATACCTAAGCTTCTTCTATTCAATTAAATTTGTCATAGCCTTCTTTGTTTTGTTTTCTTTCTGTTATTGGTATTCAGTTTCTCATTACGCCTCTGCGAGGTTGGTTCCACTTATATATACATACACACACACACACACACACACACATATATATATATATATATATATATATATATATATATATATATATATATATATATATACATATATATATAATATATATATATATATATATATATATATATATATATATATATATATGCATTAAAATGCACAATTTTCCGTGTATTTATGATAAATAAAATAACCCACAATGTATGAAAAATAGAAATTTATTTAGCTTTCGAAGGGACCATCTCCCTTCCTCTTCGTATTCTGAAGAGGAAGGGAGATGGTCCCTTCGAAAGCTAAATAAATTTCTATTTTTCATACATTGTGGGTTATTATATATATATATATATATATATATATATATATATATATATATATATATATATATATATATATATATATATTTCCCTTTAAATTTTCATTGAAATTTTAACTAATTTCTATTGTTTCAAATGGAATCGTACAAAATTTCAACAGTTTTTTAACTCTTATGTATATACTTTATTTGTAGCCCTGAACAATTTGATTAAGAATCATGAAACGTGGGGAATGAAAAGGATACCAGGAACTACCACTTTCCTTGTCCACACTATGAAATGTATATTCATTACTGGCTGTCGTTACCTTCACCAATGATATATATATATATATATATATATATATATATATATATATATATATATATATATATATATATATATATATATATATATGTATATATATATAAATATATATATATATATATATATATATATATATATATATATATATATATATATATATATATATATATATATATATATTTATATATATTTCAAGAGGTCGATCGCTATGGTGGTCATTTTTGGTCCAGTTGCCTTTGGATTTTTACATGTATCGGCTGTCACCACTCACTATTTTGGAGGCGGTCATAAAATTCCCCTTGTTATGTAAGGTGACCATGGGTTAATATTTTCTCTCAGTTTCCTTTATTAACGCTTTTTGGTTGGCGTCGTCGAGTATCACCTTACCATTCATTGAAACATTCACGTTAAGCTCTCCTTGATTACCGGAAGCTGTAAAAATGCGGTCTCCGGCATCACTTTCCCAACAGGTTTAGGGTTATATAATTATATGTCTTTTCTCCCATAATTGAATCTCTACATTCTAATGAATAGTGAATAGTTTGAAAGCTGCTTCATATATATATATATATATATATATATATATATATATATATATATATATATATATATATATATATATATATATATATATATATATATATATATATGTATATATCATTAACGTCTGTGTTTGCATACATTTCAAGCACTAGTTAACTTTACACAGCTACAGTTATGAATTATAATACAACGGGCATAAGCATACTGGTTCTGTAGCATTATTTGTTACAGTGGTTTCTCAAGCAGACGGTATTTGATTTCAGAGTCTCTTTACGTATTTAAATGACTTTATAATTATTTTATGTTGATTTAATTAATGTTGAATTGCTATAATGTTAATGAGACCAGGCTGATACTGTCAGGAAAATTGTCCATATCCTTGAAATATTTTTTTCAGAAGTCTAGAGAGATTACTTGGAGTTCAAACTGAAGAATTTATTCACTCTTAAATGGTGTATGATTGAAAATTTCTGCAACAGTATTCATTTTGAATAATAGCTAACATTTTCGGGATTGATATATAGAATTAACATTATTTTTGATAAGTAAAGTGACACTAGGTATTGAATAACTAATAAGACACGTGGAGCCATCTTTTTCTAATTAGGCTTTCAACAGGTACGCAGCGAGTATGACAGATGTTAACACGTAGATGCAGTTACCAGTGGAGCAGACCTTCCGGACGCTGACAAACTCTCGCTTGCTTCTTGTTAGTCATGATTTATGGACCAATTATATCATTAGCAGTTAGTTACGTGTCCGTCAAGATCTCGTTCCGAATCCTCCAGGCGAGTAAATACTGCTTTATTTGTTCTGGTGTGTTTGTTGTCATTGTTTCTTTGCAAGTTTGCCAGTTTAATGATAAGGGAAAGCATTTTCCTTGTAAAAGTGTGCTATAGGTGAATTCTGCTCTAAGGGTGTTCTCATCCGTGGAGCGACATTTTATTCACAAACAAATGAAAGGTATCTTTGAGCACCGGCTCAATAGTCCTTTCTGTGCTTGGTGTTTTTCCGAGACAGTCTAGTTATGGGAGGAACGCAACTAATCCTCTCGATTCAGTTGTGTTGGGATTATTTTGAGATTGATCATTAGGGATGTTTCAGATGTTTAAATTGGAGGACACCTCATTCTCCCGAAATATTTGCGCAAGCGTTTTTCAAGATTGTCGACAAATGAAAGAATTCGGACACTGAGCCGAAATAGATCACGGTTTGAGAGCTTCTCCGTGCCCACCCTGACGCTCGAAAGACAGGACGGAGACAATTTACGATTTATGACTACGATTATCTGCACGTAAAAACGTATGATGGATGACTCCAATGAGGCATAATTAAAAAATCTTTCCCCGGCTAATAAACTTGGGTAGGAAGAAAGCTGGCACACTGGATGAAAGCGACTGATGATTAGACCTAAGTGACAAGAAAGAATTTTGAAAACTTATTGAAACCTTGTGTTGTCTTTATCATCATTTATCCTCTTCAGGCTGACGGCGATCATTCCATTCCTAGATAATAGCCATAGGATTGAGGAGAACGCCAACCTAGTAGCCTACTAGGTTGCACCTTTTTACGTGTGACATTCTTTACTCATTTGTTTAACAGTTTGAAGTTCGTTATCTAAAGATTATGTTTGTGATATGAAACTTTCAACGCAATTTGCGACGCGCTCTAGAATAAGAAAATTTGATCATCAATTGCGTAATAAGAGTAAAAAATATGACATCGGTGTAACATTTTTAGGAACTGTTTAGGCATTATATGACGGTGAATGTTAATGCAGGTGTTTTTGGAACATTCCTTAATGATACATTTATACTCAACAGTCATATGATTTTATCCTGGTCCCACAGAATGACCATTCATTAAGAACTAAGAAAGAAAATAACACGATTTTTAGACAAAAAAAAAAAAAACGATTTTTAACAAGGGGGATTTCATCTTTAATTTTATCTTTTTATTTATCGTTCCTATTACGCTATTTTAATTCTTACTACTACCACTACTACTACTACCACTACTACTACTACTACTACTACTACTACTACTACTACTACTACTGATTCTAGTTTAATATACATTGTAATATTAGAGTGCAAAAGTATTGTTATTGACAGGAATAGCTACGATCATATTTGGAAAAAGTAAATAAAATTGGAAGTGACATTTCGAGGTAGCAAATTTCAAGTATTATTTCTTTGGTTATTCTTGAACAATTTGTAATACTTTTTGACTTACAGAGAGAACGTAAAAGATAGCTTCTGCTCTCAAGTCAATTCCTGAACAAATGTTTGTCATTATTAATGTTAGCCTTGCCGACTCTTTCGATCAAGTAAATCCTTTCGTATCCTCTCCTTGTACCTTTGTGTATTTATACCCATATAGAGATATGCGAGAAAATGGGCTTTATTAATTTTCATACATTTTATCCTGCTTTCTAAACTTCTCTTTAAGAGCATAATTATCCCAATCACCCAACGCAATGAAGTCTTTGCCCGCTCTATTCCTTAGCTATTTATTTCTTTGGTAATTTAGTACAGAATGTAACCCTCCGCCATTATAGTCACTGTTGGATTTGTTATTCGTTTAAAGATGATAAATTCTTTTTCATGATTTATAGCGAGATATTAACTCTTTCCACTGCTCTGGTAAATTAAAGTAATGACGGACCACGCCTTTTGGAAGAAGGTCGCTTAGGCCCTGTTGTAACTTCCCTCAGTTCGAAGACAAGATATCTAACGTGATATAGCTATTACTTTTCCAGTAGATTACGGAAATCTCTATTTTCCATGGCACTTCTCCCAACTTTAGGGTCTACTCGACATGAAACAAATGAACAAAAGCGGACCCTTCCTCTCTCCGCTCCTCCCAGCCTGACGAGGGATTCAACCGAGTTTAGCTGGTACTGCTAGGGTGCCACAGCCCACCCTTCCCCGTTATCCAGCACAGTTGAAGTTTCCTACGCTGAATCCCCTACTTTTGCTACCTCCGCGGTCACCAAGGCGACCGCAGGAATCAGCAAGGCCTACAGGAACTACGTCACAATTGCTTGCCATTCATTCCTATTTCTAGCACGCTCTCTTGCCTCTCTCACATCTATCCTCCTATCACCCAGAGCTTTCTTCACTCCATCCATCCACCCAAACCTAGACCTTCCTCTTGTACTTCTCCCATCAACTCTCGCATGCATCACCTTCTTTAGCAGACAGCTACTTTCCATTCTCTCAACATTGCCAAACCACCTCAACACATTCATAAACAATCTAGCTGCTAAATCATTTCTTACACCCGTTTTCACCTTTACTACTTCGTTCCTAACCCTATCTAACCGAGATACACCAACCATACTCCTCAGACACTTCATCTAAAACACATTCAATTTTTGTCTGTCCGTCACTTACATTCTCCACAACTCCGATCTATACATCACAGTTGGTACAATCACTCTCTCATACAGAACTCTCTTTACATTCATGCCTAATCATCTATTCTTTACCACTCCCTTCACTGCCCCCAACACTTTGCATCATTCATTCAATCTCTGATGTACATCTGCTTCCACTCCACTATTTGCTGCAACAGAGCCCAAGTACTTAAACTGATCTACTTCCTCAAGTAACTCTCCATTCAACATGACTTTCAACCTCGCACCAGCCCCCTTCTAATGCATCTCATAACCTTACTCTTACCCACATTAACTCTCAACTTCCTTCTCTCATATGCCGTTCAAACTATGTCACTAATCGACCAAACTTCTCTTCCGACTCTTCAACCAGTACAGTATCATCCACAAACAACAACTGATTTACCTCCCATTCATGATCACTCTCGTCTATCAGTTTCAATCCTCGACCCAGCAATCGAGCCTTCACCTCTCTCTCCTCTCCATCAACAAACAAGTTGAACAACCATGGCAACATCACAGATCCTTGTCTCAGCCCCACTCTCACTAGAAACCATTCGCTCACTTTATTTCCTATCCTAACACATGATTTACTACCTTTGTAGAAACTTTTCACTGCTGGCAACAACCTTCCACCAATTCCATATAACCTCATCACATTCCACATCACTTCCCCATCAACTCTATCATACGCTTTCTTCAGATCCATAAACGCAACACACACCTCCTAGCCTTTTGCTGAATATTTCTCTCATATCTGCCTCACTAAAAATCTGATTCATACATCCTCTACCTCTTCTAAAACCACCCTGTACTTCTAAGATTGCATTCTGTGTTTTTTCCATAATCCTATTAATTAGTACTCTACCATACACTTTTTCAACCACACTCAACAAACTAATACCCCTTGATTCACAACAGTCATGCACATCTCCCTTACCCTTATATAGTGGTACAATACACGCACGCACCCAGTCTACTGGTACCATTGACAACATAAAACAGCATTCAAGTACAGTCACACCGCCATCCTTTAATATCTCAGATCTCACACCCTCCATACCAGGTGCTTTTCCTACACTCATTTCATCTAATGCTCCCTCACTTCCTCTCTTGTAATCTCTCTCTCATTCTCATCTCCCATCACTGGCACCTCAACACCTGCAACAACAATTATACCTGCTCCCTATTATCCTCAACATTCAATAAACTTTCAAAATATTCATCCCACCTTTTCCTTGCCTCCTTTCCTTTTAACAACCTTCCGTTTCCATCTTTCACTGTCTGTTCAATTATTGAACCACCCTTCTTATTCTTTTCACTTCTTTCCAAAACTTTTTCTTATTCTTCTTATTCTCTGCATATGAACGACCCAGAGAGAAAAATTATGGAAGTATTTTTGAATAAAAAAAAAACTGTTGGTAGGTTAGTATAGAGTTTCTTTCCCAAGAGGCAGTCAAAATAAATTCATCTGGGAAGAAGGGAAATAATATCATATTTTGTAGGTTGGTGAAAATACCAAACGGTAAGATACTACCACTAGAGAGTTATTGGGTTCTTTGACTGACTAGATAGTACTGCATTGGATCCCTCTCTGGTTAGGGCTAACTTTTCCTTTGCCTACAATTACAACAAATAGTCTGGTCTATTCATTACACAGTAGACTCTGCAGTTCTTCATAGTATTCATCTT
>NC_090739.1:92897314-92922314 GCF_036898095.1 Palaemon carinicauda | reverse complement strand
ACCTGCATCCGGTGGCGACACAACTCTTTCACACGGTTCGTATTTGTGTTTATGCTTCATAAAAATGTTACATTGCTGAGATATGCAAAACGCATCCTGTTATGATCTTGTCTGACTACAGCAATTCTCACGCTAGCTTCTACTGCCACAATGACGTATTACGTCAAGTGTTTTAAACATGTAATACATGACTATTACATCAGCTCGGCCAGCTATCTCAATTTTTTTTTCTTTTTTAAATTTAACAACACGCAAAAATATGTTTACTAGGAGTGTGACTGGATATATGTATTATTCTTTGTTTAACTTTAGCCATAAGCAAATGAGGATGAAAAATAGGCACATTAAAAAAATAATAACAATAATGCATATGAAAAGATATTACCAAAGCAAAGAAAAAAATGCATGATAAATACAGATCACATATATGGTACATTGCTAGCAAATGATTATATGGTACCAAAAAAAAATACTGATATACATATGATTCGGTAACTTTGTTAAAGAATAATTATTACCTTTGTCAGAAACATAGATTATTACAAAACGGTATATATATATATATATATATATATATATATATATATATATGTATATATATATATATATATATATATATATATATATATATATATATATATATATATATATATATAGGGCTTATATATTTTATTAGATGCCCATAGATTCTGTTTTTTTTCTCTCTCTCTTTCCTTTTAACATTCCGGCTTATTTATTTTATTAGATGCCGAGAAAAAAAATTATTTATTTTTTAAATGTTTTTTTTTAAAAAGTATATTTAAAAATGCAAATATTCTATAGTCTCTTCAATTACATATTACTAGTGTACTAACTGCTTTTCGTACACAACGCTATTCCAAGACAATTTTACTCCTTTTAGCGAATGAAGGGGCCACTTTCAAACGGCTTTAAATTGAATTAAATAAGAATTTTTGTCTGGACATGGCAAAACGTTCTCTTTGAGCTGCAAACTGTTCCTTAACCTACGCCAAACAAAGATGTTGACGGCGATAAATATCATCACCGTCATAACTGTTCCTGCTAGTAGTATGGGGTGAAGAAATTCTTTATAAGTCGGTGACGGGTGGTCCATCTCAGTCAGTTTCATCAACCGCTTGGCTACCTGTTTGTTTTATGGGAGAGGTAATGATGGCATTGTAGTCGACCACGTGAAGTTCGCGAAGTAGGCTCGTTCTCTGATGATGGTCTTGATCCCTTTCACCATGGAATTAGGGGATGTCCCGATACAACCATCTGCTGCAACGAAGATTTGGGAATAGGACGTGGATCCGTCCGGGCATGATACATCGAAGCCGTCCTTGTCGTATCGTATCCACGAGCCGTTGTTCAGTCTGCAATTGAACTCATTATTGTCAAAGGGATAAAGCTTATCCAGAAAATTTTCACTTGTATGGGAGAGAGCACCGTCTAGCACTATACCTAACTCGCATGAATCCATTAAGTTTTTATGGAATTCAAATGAGTCAGCTGTACATATTTTTCTATCCATTGCGTCTGAACAGTGAGTTAATTGATTTAAGTCTTTAATGACCGTATATGTTTCCTTGTCTGGGGAAATCAGTATGTGTCCTGTCAAACTGGATATTACTGGATTTGAGTGATTCGTCATGAAAGTCGGAAATGGTGATATCCTTTAAGATTGCCAGGCATCAGAAGAATCAAAGGGAATTGTAATCATAATCTTGTTATTTTCAACGCTTACTGTAATTAGGTTGTAATAAAATTCTAACCTACGTGCGTCTAACAAAGGAATACAGCCAAGTTTCTCTCGTCCGTTCTCCAGAACTAACTTTAAGTATTTTATTGGCAACAAATGGGGTGACAGTACACCTTTAGTTGCTAACATGATAGCTTCTACATAATCTTTTGATTTCTCAATGAAATGTGCAATTCTGTTATGTATGTGATCTATTTTTGAATCATAATACGTTAACGTTGCCAACAAATCCTGTACTTCCATAATCTGACTGATATTACTTGAATGTTCATTTACTAAATCCATAATTTGATTGATTGAAGCTAACTGATTCCTTAGTTCTGACATAATCAATTCATCTTCAGGAGTCAAGAACTCAATTTTCTTATTTTGATTACTAATCTTAAGATGATTGGAAATTCCTAAACCTAAACTTGCAATAGACCCAAAAATGTTTAGTGCAGCAAAAATAAACGGGTTACGTCTCTCTTTATTTTCGTGTCCTACAGTCCCCATCAAAAGGTCACGAGCCAAAGATTCTGTCTCGTAAGTCTTATTTTGCAAGTCATCTGATAGCATCTCTGCAACTTTTAGTGTCGATCCAAGCGAACTCTCTGTAGTCAAATGAAAATGTCTTCTATGCAACTCATCTAATGAGACAGCAAACCTCGAAATGGCGCTTTTTAAGCAAGTGACGTCATTCTTTGGAAGGAAAATTGCTTGCATACGCACTTTTACAACTACGTTACTTGACGTAATAAAAAAAGTCTTCTTGTCTTTCAACTATAGTGCCATATTTAAAATCCATACTCTTAGTTTTAGAGCTCATCCCACACGAGAAAAATGTCTGAGCGAACAATATCACTCCCAACAACAAAAAATTCATCTTGGAAACCTGTAACGAGAAAAATATATGTAATTACTCCTGTATTAAGAAGAAAACTTTAACATACAATAAAAATTCTTTCCCTCACTTCTTTCCCTCTTTTTTTTTTTTTTTATTTTCTTATGTGAGCCAATGGTACGATTCTCTCATCTGTGGGTTGGGATACGTTTTGAACTCTAAACCTATTGGCCGTTAATGTTTCCAAAATGTTAAATGGGCCTTCAAACTTAGGTGTTAGTTTATAATTGAGTCCTTTACGTACATTTACCTGTATGTATACATTGTCACTCACTGTATATGTTTTAGTTGGCTTCGCTATTTTATCATGATTCCTTTTCATTATGATTTGTGATCCTTCTAAATTCTTTCGAAGGATATCAAAACGACTTTTGCTTGCATTTATACATTCTTTTGAAGGAATTGATAGATTAGTTGTAGGCGTTAATACATGGAAAGGCGTTCTAACTGGGGTACCATACAATGCTTCATGCGGTGACATTTTAATTGATATATGATATGAATGATTCAGAGTACTCAGTACCGTAGGTATTGCAATATCCCAGATGGGGTCTGATTCCCCTAGAGTTACTCTTAATATGTTTAAAACCTTCCTATTTGCTCTTTCCACTAGCCCATTCGACTCTGGGTGATATATCATGGTATTTATTTTCTTTATGCTAAGAAAGTGATTATTAAATTCTCCACCCGAGTCTGAGATTATCATGTGTGGAATTCCATGTTTACAAATGTAACACTCGTAAAACTTTCTAGCGCATTCAATCGCAGTTTTAGTTTTAAGCGCTATTAGTTCTGTATATCGAGTTAAAGCATCTACAATTACTAAGAGGTGCTTATTTCCTCTGTCTGACTCGTAAAATCCTGTTAACAAATCTAAATGTATTCTTTCAAAGGGTTGATTAGGCACTGGATAAGCCCCTAGGCTGACAGGTGTTTTCGTATGACCTTTGTTTTCCTGACATGTGCGACAATTAGCTATGTGTTTTTTTATATCTGTAAGCATCGTATGCCAATAAAACAATGATTTGGCTTTCTGTGACATTAATGAGAACCCCGGGTGTCCATGTAATGGATTTGCAGGCAACCAATTCAGAACAGTGGAAATAAGTGAGATTGGTACCACTACCTGGTCGTTAGTTACATGTGGTGTATTGCGGGTTTTCCTTGTCACGGTCCTACACAGAATATTATCTTTGATTATATAGTTCTGCTGCTTATACTTTATATATCCCTTTTCCTTATGATTGCCTTTCAAAGCATTTATAATTGTTTCTAATTTCTGATCTTTTCTTTGCTCAGTCTGTAATAATTCAGCGCTCCAGCCCAAATCTTCTTGTTCAGATATCGTTTTAACAATAGGCATGGATGTTGATATATCTATTAATTCAGCTAAAGGCTCCGTACAAGATGACACGGGGTTGCGTGATAATGCATCCGCAATGATATTTGCTTTCCCAGGTAAATACCCGATTCTCGCGCTAAAGTCTTGAATGATCAAATGCCACCGAGTTCGTTTGGGGCTGTGGTTGAAGCCTTTAAAGAATTCGGTTAGTGGTTTATGGTCAGTAAGAACCTTAACGGGATAACCGTATATTATGAACTTAAAATGCACTAGTGAATTAACAATAGCTAGCCCTTCCTTGTCTATTACTGCATACTTACTTTCGGAAGTTCTTAGTTTTCGTGAATAAAAAGCTATCGGGAAGAATTGTTTATCATATTGCTGAAGCAATACCCCTCCTACTCCTAAGTCTGAGGCGTCTGTTGCAATGAAGAATTCCTTACCGAAGTCAGGAAATTTTAACCCTGGATAGGTACGGTCCTCGGACACCCCTTTAAGGGTATACTCGGACGCGAACGACCCCGACGCCAAAAAAAATTCTTGAAAAATCAGTTTTTGCAGTAACCTCCTTTTTTCTTTTGCCAAAAAAAACTTCAATGAATGCTTAAAACAACTGTATAGATAAATACTACTCATCTGCAGAAAAACTATTTATTATAAATATTTTAAAAAATTAAGTAGAAAAAAAAAAAGACCTGACATAAAAATTCATAAAAAAAAAGTTTATACATATATACACAAATCCTTTTAGGAATTGATTCTTGAATGTTGAGGACACATCTTGATGTATTTTGGATGAAGTCAGACCCATGGAGGTGAAGATCTGAAATGAGAAAAAAAGGGTAACTTTTTTTGGCCAAAAAAATTTGTCCAAATTTCATGAATTTTTTTGGGTACCCAAATGAAATAGGAAGTGGCTAATTTTTTTAGGGAATAAACATATGTTATCCTAAAATAGAAATATGTAAAAAAATCTTCATTATTTTGTAAATTACATTTATATCAGGGGCCATATCTAAAGGTAATTTTTTGAGTACTTAGAAATTCCGTAAAAAAATACATATATTTAATATATAATATGATATTTATGCAGGTAAAAATATACCAAAATATCACAAATTCTATAGGGAACAGGAATATATATAGATAGGGCAGCTTACGCTTCGGATATGTCCACAAAATGGCCGCCAACCACACTGACTCAGACTCCCTAATCTGCCACTTGAAATGTAGGAAGGGTATGTCAATTTCAAGGTGTTATTTACTAATCTAATTATTATTGGATATGCATAAAAATTGTATGGTGGGTTGCTGGATAATTGTCGATTATTTTACGAATATAAAATTAAAATTCTGACCCAAAAAAATTTTTTTGAAGGGAAATAAAATCGAAAAAAAAAATGTAAAACAATATTTTAGCTAAAAAAATTTGATGATATTCAATCAAAAAAAAAGTAAACAAAATTTTCCGACAAATAAACATCTAGAGGAATCATTACTCTGTGATAGTTCCTTAGTACGTAGTAATTTTGAAAGAATTGGGAAAAAACGAAAAATGGCAATCACCGGAAAATCGAACACATACCTATATATACGCCATATCTGGCTAAAAAAAAGATAGGCATGGGTAGCCAGATCATCTAGAAACACTTTCCAACACTATAAAAATATAAGTTTTGCGACACTACTTGCCAATTCCTTACGGTAACATGACTAAGCAAAAAAATGCAAAACAAATAAAAAGGGGCACTCGAGGAAAAATGGCTAACATTCTAATATACGGCATTTCAGAAAAAAAAAATTCAGCCACGTGCTAGTCAAACCATCAAGGCACATTTTCCGACAAATAAACATCTAAATAAATAATTACTCTGTGATAGTTCCTTAGTACGTAGTAATTTTGAAAGAAATGGGAAAAAACGAAAAAATGGCAATCACAGGAAAATCGAACACATACCTATATATACGCCATATCTGGCTAAAAAAAGAAGATAGGCATGGGTAGCCAGATCATCTAGAAACACTTTCCAACACTATAAAATTATAAGTTTTGCGACACTACTTGCCAATTCCTTACGGTAACATGACTAAGCAAAAAAATGCAAAACAAATAAAAAGGGGCACTCGTGGAAAAATGGCCATTCTAATATACGGCATTTCAGAAAAAAAAAATTTCAGCCACGTGCTAGGCAAACCATCAAGGCATATTTTCCGACAAATAAACATATAAATGAAATATTACTCTGTGATAGTTCCTTAGTACGTAGTAATTTTGAAAGAAATGGGAAAAAACGAAAAAATGGCAATCACAGGAAAATCGAACACATAATTATATATACGCCATATCTGGCTAAAAAAAAAATAGGCATGGGTAGCCAGATCATCTAGAAACACTTTCCAACACTATAAAAATATAAGTTTTGCGACACTACTTGCCAATTCCTTACGGTAACATGACTAAGCAAAAAAATGCAAAACAAATAATAAGGGGCACTCGCGGAAAAATGCCCAACATTCTAATATACGGCATCTCAGATAAAAAAAAAGACATGCACGTGTTAGCCCAACCATCAAGGCACACTTTCTAACACATAAACATGAAAAAAAAATCAATAATATACGGCAATTCCTTACTACGTAGTAAATTTTTACAAATATTGAAAAAAAACAGAAATTGGCAACCGCAGTTAAATACCCAATATACCAATAACTACGTCGTATCTGACAAAAACAAAATCACGCATGGGTAGCCAGATCATCTAGACACACTTTCCAACACTAAAAAAGCAAAAGTTTTACGACACTATTTCGCAATATCTTACGGAAAAATGACTTGGCAAAAAAATGAAAAAAAAGGAAAAAGGGACACTCGCGGTAAAATGCCCGACATTCTAATATACGACATCTCAGATAAAAAAAAAGACATGCACGTGTTAGCCCAACCATCAAGGCACACTTTCTAACACATAAACATGAAAAAAAAATGAATAATATACGGCAATTCCTTACTACGTAGTAATTTTTACAAATATTGAAAAAAAAACAGAAATTGGTAACCGCAGTTAAATACCCAATATACCAATAACTACGTCGTATCTGACAAAAACAAAGTCATGCATGGGTAGCCAGATCATCTAGACACACTTTCCAACACTAAACAAGCAAAAGTTTTACGACACTATTAGGCAATATCTTACGGAAAAATGACTTGGCAAAAAAATGAAAAAAAATGAAAAAGGGGCACTCGCGGTAAAATGGTCCTCGTGGTGATGAACGACATTTTAACTAAAAAAAAAAACATGCACATGGTAGCCAAACAATCCACCAAGACTTTCCACAACTGATAACCTATACAAGTTGCACCATTCTACGACAATTTCATAATACGTAATAACTTTGATAATTATGCAAACTACCCTAGAAGGGTAAACTCGGACGCGAACGACCCCGACGCGTCTCAGAAATCGGGGAAGGAGTACAGCTACAGCAATGCACATCTGGACACTACTAGAGCGTGTAGGGGAGACACCTCCTGCAGGTCGATCACCCACAAATTCAGTCACGGGGGTGAGTCACGTGAGAAAAACCTGTTTTTTTTTGACGCTCGGGGTCGCAAACGACCCACCGTACCTATCCAGGGTTAATTAAGATAGGAGAACTACACAGTTCATCTTTCAAGGTATTAAACGCCTGTTAATGCTGCTCAGACCATATGAAATCTATGCCCTTCTTCGTAAGATCAGTTAAAGGAGCGGCTATTATTGAATAGTTGCGTATAAAACGCCTGTAATATCCCCTACAACCCAGAAATTGCTGTATTCCCTTGACATTAGTAGGTATGGGAAAATTACGGATAGCCGACACCTTATCATGGACTACTTTAAGACCTTGGCTTGACACCATGAAACCCAAATATATTAATTCTGTTTTGAAAAATTCACACTTACTAATCTTTACCCTTAAGTTATGTTGTCTTAGTCTCTGTAGTACTAGTTCTAATTTACGTAGATGTTCTTCTAAGGTGTTGGAAAAGATTACAAGGTCGTCCATATAGGCATGCAATATATCCCCTAGCAAGTCTCCAAACACTATGTTAATGATTCTTGTAAATGTTATGGGAGCACAACGTAAACCAAAAGGCATCCGTAAAAATTCATAATGTCCCCTGGCTGTGCTGAAGGCTGTGTATGGGATACTATCTTCTTCTAATGATATCTGGTGAAAGCCTTTAAGTAAGTCCAAACTGGTAAAATATTTATTCAGACCTAACAAAGACAAAATATCGTCAGTACATGGCACTGGGAATCGATCAGGGATTGTTTCCTCGTTTAGACGAGGGAAGTCTACGCAGATACGCCATGTTCGATCTTTTTTCGGTACAACTATTAATGGAAAATTATAAAGGCTGTTCAATTTCCTAATGACTCCTTCTTCTAGCATTTTACCTACTTCATCATTTATTTCATTCTGGAATTTCATAGGGAGTCTGTATGAGGGTACATAGATAATTTTCTGCTTGTCCTTTAACCTTATTTGATGCTCGATCACATCTGTTTTTCCTAAGGATCCATCCGTAGTGGAAAAAACATCATGATATTTAGTTAAAAGTCCAAGAATTTTCTGCTGAATTTCTTCGTCTTGAATGTCTTTACTGATTTTATTTTTAATAGATTGCAAAAGGGATTCATCTGCAACTGATTGAGCGTGATTGATTTCAGCAACGGTAAGAATACGATGTTTATAAACTTCTATATCCAAGATATGTTGATTTTTGTGAATTACTAAAATGTTATTTAAATGATTACAGACTTCAATATTACATTGTTGATGTGAGCCTACTGTATAGATAGCTTGTGTGACAGACAATCCGTTAGTTTTCAAAGTGTCGGAAAGGATTAATATTTCAGATCCTGGTAATGTTTTCTTTATTTGCACTATTAAATTCGAAGGTACGTTTGGCTCGATAGATTGCATGCAAGATGATATTACGGGTGAACAAGAATTCTGCTGGGTCACGTATATTATTTCTTTATTAGTGAGACAAGTTATTGGTTCTTCAACGTACGTTACGGTTACATTTGTCGGCTCCTTTTTATCCAAAACTGATTTTAAGGTATTAGAAGACTTATAGAATTTTCCTTTGATATACACGCCGTGCTTGGCCGGGGCTAAGATAATGTTTTGATTTCCCATAGATGGGTATCCTATAATTACAGCTGGATACATATCAATGTTTTGTACAACAACAAATGTATCGGTAAACGTGCGCTTACCGACCTTGAACTGAACATGAGTTATGCCTATTACATTTAATTCATTATTTCCTATGCCCAAGAGTCTCACTCCGGATTTTTCTATCGGAAAGTTCGAAAACAACAAATGATGTGTCCTCAAATCCATGATATTACGTGGACTACCAGAGTCAAAAAATAACGTAAAGGATTTGTGTTCTAAATTTACAGCATATAATGTTGTTTGTAACTCATTTTGGCTTATTATTGTATGAATTTGTTGCAAATCTATGGGAGCATGCACTGTTTTACTTAATTTGGCCGTGTGTTTCATAGAAAAATCTATTGCCCCACAATGATCTGATAAAACATTAAATTGATTATTCAATACTACTGATGTTGACATGAATGACCATGACCCAACATCACTCTCTTCCCCACTGGAGTTAATTATGTGGTATTTGCTTTGCTCTGCACATTCTGAAAATTAGTCTGACCTTGCGAGGTCTGGTGTGACGACCCAGGCTCAGCGTTATTCGAAGAACTATTTGTTTGTTTTTGATTTTGAACTACATTGACGTTTGGCTGTTTCTTCTTATTATTAAAATGAGGATTTTTCTATTTATTTCCATATGGAACTGACTGTGGAATTGACTGTGTATTTCTAGGATTCTGTTGTGTCTTACGCGAGTAGCACTGACTATATGAATGAGTCGAACTATTATGTATCGAACAGAATTTCGTTCTGCAGTCCGCGATCAAGTGACCTTGACGTTTGCAATTATAACACATCATTCCCGCAACTTGACTATTATTAACTACATTTACTTGTTGTGGCTGTGTTTCATTCTTTGCAAAAACTTGAGTTAACACGGGATCAAGGTCAGGACACTTAGACATGTGTTTCTTTATCTGTTTATATACATCCAATTCCGTACTTGCAGGCGTTAACTTTTTATCAAAACACCGCACTAAAGCTTCAGGCAACACAAGTGTCATGCAAGTTAAATACATTAATCGTAAAAAATCTTTCACGGAGATGTTATCTCTAGTAACCCAAGTGGAATTACCTAAAATATCTTGATATTCATTAAGCCTATCAGCTATGAGAGCTGCTCTCTCAATAACATTAAGCCGAGTCATAGTGGCTTGATTAAGTGTATTTCTTAACGTTAATACTACATCCAAGGCTTCTTCACCCCCATAGACTGCGCGTAACCTAACTTTGAAATCATCCCAGGTAACTGCTTCTTGAAATGAAACACCTTTTAAATACGCACTCGCTTCCCCCTTGGAAAAATCTATAAAACTTTTAGCTTCTTGTAATTATACAAAAGGGTCTACGATTTGTTTGGCATTTAAATGGGCATCGACGGATGAAATCCATGACTCCACATTTTGAGGCAAGAACCCATTAACCCGACCCTGAAAAGGAAGGATTGCTGACCTGGCATTTACAAGCGTCACAATCGGGAGAGGATTTATCTGTCCTGCGCCACTAGGTCCAGGGATGGGGCTCACAGGGGGCGTCATGATTACGGTATTTCTTTTTCTATCTCTTCGACCCCTTACAATTCTATCAAAATATCTATATGAATACAGACGTCCACTGCGTAAACGCATAAGCACTCAATGATAAATATCATAACAAAATTCCCCAAAACAATGCTATTAATCCCAAGACATTTCCTGAGAATTTCTGAAAGAAAACGGAACACAAAGATATTTCCCGAGAATTTCTGAAAGAAAACGGAATTAGCACAAAGAGAGAGAAAATTCTAGTTGAGAATTCGGAGTTGAACACAGTTTCCTTTAATGAAAGGAAAATAGAAGATTAGCAAACCACTCACCCTAGTAATAATCGACTAACGACTCGTGATAATTACACTTCACTGCTCAATACTAAAATGAATAAGAAAATTGTACTTAGCTTTATATGGTTTTGTGTAATGTTGTCATATCATCTCTCTCTCTTGATGTTTGGGTGGTTGTTTTCGGTCCGATTTCCTCTCTCTCTCTTGATGTTTGGGTGAATGTTTTCGGTCCGATTTCCGTTGAATGTAGTGCTTCCTGGATATGTTTTGTAAGCGTTGAACGTCAGTCCTTGGATTTCTTAGGATGTTGATTGAAGATCCAGTTCATCAGTTTGTATGTATAACATTCATTAAATGTTTCCTTCTTCGATGGACTATGATACTTAGTCAAAATTGTAGATTCATTACTGTTGATTTCTTGAAGATCTTTCTCTGGTTTTTAGAGTTTTATTGTTGATTTCTTGAAGATCTTTCTCTGGTTTTTAGAGTTTTATTGTTGATTTCTTGAAGATCTTTCTCTAATTCTTAGAGTATTATTTGTTGATACTAGAAGATCTCTCTCTGATTCTTAGAGTTTTATCGCTGCCACCATTTATTATTGTGCTACTGTTGTTAACACACATTGAGTATGTTTGTTGGGATGTTGAGTCTTGAAGTAAAGTCAATCCAATTAACTTTAAAATGGTTTATTTCTTAAAAAACAACAGTGTTAACATCTCCATCACAGGAGTATAGCTGGTTTGGTCGGATGACCATTCCAGGTGAAGTATTGATAAGAACTGGCTAAGATATCGATATCACAGATATCGTATAGTTAGTTATCTCAGCATTTAAACACATAATGTAAACTCTACATTAGTCTAGGAAGACACCTGCATCCTGTGGCGACACAATTCTTTCACACGGTTCGTATTTGTGTTTATGCTTCATAAAAAAGTTACATTGCTGAGATAGGCAAACCGCATCCTGTTATGATCTTGTCTGACTACAGCAATTCTCACGCTAGCTTCTACTGCCACAATGACGTATTACGTCATGTGTTTTAAACATGTAATATATGACTATTACATATGTGTATGCAAAGAGATAGTGAACCATAACCAGAGAAAAGGATCCAGTGTAGTTCTGTCTAGCCAGTCAAAGGGCTCCATAACCCTCAGGTGGTAGTATCTCAACGGGTGGCTGGTGCCCTGAACAACCTACTACCTATAAATATATATATATATATATATATATATATATATATATATATATATATATATATATATATATATATATATATATATATATATATATATATAAACACACACACATAACGGATTTTGAGCGAAGCGAAAAATCTATTTTTGGGTGAGATGGCCATGTCATCCTGATGGAAGTTCCTTAAATTAGCTTCCTAAGGGATATATGTACTACAGCGTCTTTATGCTTCGATTAGCCAGAGAATTTTACCTTTAGGTATCCAGAATTCTAACTCCTGGCGCAAATATCCTTAAAATTTCTCCTAAGGATATCGCAATATCAGCGGACGCAATCTTGACACGCCTCCATAGCAATCTGCACCCCTAATAGCGTTTTCGCTTCGAGGAGGATGTGGCAAAATAAAAGGGAGCCGTCCAAAGGCTATCCCCGCTCTCATAATACTATTGGTAATACAACAGCGCCATTCCCACGATGGCGGACATTCCTTGTAGCATTGAGCATGGTGTTACAGATACAGTACCACGGGAGGGATACTGTGAAGATCTTTTCTTTTAGAAGAGATGGGTGGGTCCATCAGGACGACATGGCCATCTCACCCAAAAATCCTTTTTTTGGGCTCAAGCCATGTCATCCTGATGGAAGCATACCAGAGCATTAGTGTATTTGTGGATTTTTATCAGTGCCTTAACCTTATTGCAACCTTTTCTATGGTCATGGGGACCACATGAGACAAGTGACAATACCGTTATTCGTCATCATCACTAATCATAACCAATGTTAGTGCTTCCTGCATCCTACAGGGAAGAGTCATTCTAGACAGTATAAAAGGGATCTTGAGGTTAACATACATAGTATGACCAAACATAAGTACACACTGAATATACAAATAGTCTCATAGTTGTATATTTTGCTAAAATAACATCAGTGTCTCTTATATCTATTATTTGATGCATACAAATATATGAGGGATACTTACTTTGGTAAGTTGAAGAACTCTGGCATGTATACATACAATTGTCTGGCGAAAGTGGACGCACTACATCCTAATAGATATTTATTCCTAATAAATGACTAAAAGAGATGTTTAGTAAAACGAATGTAGTATGACAATGGGATTATACCTGTAACGAGTACAGAGACTATATTTCCTTCTTGAAGGAAGAAATGATGAGTGCCACTCTCAGACTGAAGAAAAATTATAAAACAATTTCTCTCCATAATTCCTGTACTGGTTACTTCTATCTGCACTGTGTACTTCCTACACCTGCACTAGTGCTATCTGCATAATTCCACACCTGGGATTTTGAACAGAGCTAGTGTTATCATGGTAACACTTAATCAAAAGAAGTCACACCTAAGAAGGATGACCTCTTCTCCCTTTAATTGACAGTCCCAGTCAATTAGCTGTTCATCGTAGAATTAGACGGCAGGTTAAATATTCTACATGGCGTCACCACATATTGCTTCGGATCATGGATTTGTCTAGCATAGTGTTTGTAGAACACTCTGGATGATTCTCATCCGTTACATGTGCGAGGACGTGTGAGGTCCCAAACCACTAACTGTTTACCACAGTAATTAGGGGGCAGGTTTTAATACACTACCTGCCGCCACTACGAAGTGTTTCAGTTCATGCACTTGTTTTGCATAGTGTTTGTAAAACACTCTGGATGATTTCCATCCAGTGTATGAACGAAGGTGCTCAAAGTCCATATACTGAAAGAAGTTCAGTGATGAAGCAATCTTACTCGGATCATGACCTGCGGGAGTACTGTCCGGATCCGCTCTACGAATAAAGTAGGTGAGCTTCGCCCTTAGTTGCTTTAGGGATAAATTTGATCCAGAAGTTTCTCCTTTAAAGAGCTGTCCTCCCCTGAAGTCTGAAGTTCTACGAAGATAGACCTTTAGACACTCTACAGGACATAGAGACACATCTTCCTTTAGAGGGCAGATTCTCCAGGGACCCCACCTCTTAGTGGGTAGCTCGTTTTTAGCGAGAAAGGATGGATCAGGAAAGAGATTCAGTTCTCCCACTTCCGTGAACTGAATGTGACCCTCATCTCTGGATAGGGCCACTATTTCACTAACTCTAGCCCCAGAGGGGATAGCAAACAGAAAAATAACCTTTTGGGTTAGATCCTTAAGAGAACAATCTTCATTGTTCACAGATGAGGCATAATGTAAGACCTTGTCCAAAGACCAAGAGATGGGCTTTGGTGGTACTGCGGGCTTAAGCCTAGCACATGCCTTCGGAATCTTATTAAAGATTTCATTCGCCAAATCCACTTGAAAGGCATATAGGAGAGGCCTAGTCAAGGCTGACTTGCACATATTTATCGTATTGGCTGCTAGACCTTGGCTATGAAGGTGGACAAAGAAGGACAGACAGAAGTTCACTGAAATTTCTTTCGGTCCTTTTGCTTTGACAAACGCAACCCACTTTTTTCCAGGAAGACTCATATTGTCTTCTAGTTGACTTGCCTTGTATTCTTCTAAGAATTCTATATTGCCCTCTGAGATCCCAAACCTTTTTCTAACCGCTAGAGCGAGAAAATCATGAAATGAAGGGTTTGGGTTCTCTGTGATAAAACGAAGGCAGTTAATTTCTGAACCTTCGGAAATATACCTAGGATCAGAGCTAGGACCAGCCTCATCTAGTCTGTCAGCCCCACTAGAGGATCCTCGTATGGGGCTATATAGCGAGGTAGTTTCTTGAAGACGCTCGTGATGAAGAGGTCAAATTGCAGTTCCGGGACTTGTTCCCATCTGGGAGGGAATATGTCTGCGTCCATGGACCATTCCAACTCTATTGATTTGGATCGAAATAGAGTATCCACCGTCACATCATGGATCAGTTATAAATAAACTGCTGGTAGGTGCCATCCCTTTAAGAGAGGGATGGGTAACTTCACCAAGACTGTATGAGACGTTCGATTGTAACGTCTTATTATCGCTTCGGTGTCCCAGATCGGTCATAGGGAGTCTGATCTGTGTGGAGGGGGCTTCCCCACCCATGAAAGGACCAGCAGAGTCTTGGGACTTTCGTGCTCTAATTTTTGTTAGAGAGGCGATTAAAGAGGTCAGTCTTTTTTTATCTCTTCAAGCGTTTGGTGCGTGTTTTCTCCAAGCTCTTAACGCATCTTTCCGGTGTGCCCTTAGCACCAGGTCTGTCACTATTGCGAACTGGGGAAAGTTAAGCGCTTTTTCCTGTTGGCATTTTGGAAATCTGACTGATTACCTGAGTCTCTTGACAGGCCTCGCGAGCTCCTTTTATATTCTCAAAGGAAAGGAGAGTTGATGTGACTGAGGGCTTCGATGGTTTTTTAACCATCGAAACCCCTGAGCTGGAGAAAGTCAAGACTTCTAGAAGCTTATCTTGCATCCGTGATGTCCCGGGAACCGGGTCATCTCTTTGAATGCACATTGGCCAGACACTTCGGGTGCTGCCCACTCCATCCTCTTTCCTAGGATGAATGTTACTCTCTGTAACATGAATTCTAGATAGCAGGAAGGGAGGTGGTTGACTGGAAGGTTCCGAAGGACACCTATCAGGTCTGACAAGACTACGAACACCCCTAATTGGAACAAGGTCCATATGTTCAGAAGGATTAACATTCAGAACTTGCTGTTTTTTATGAACTTGTTAAGTGGCGACAAGTTCAGAATGACTCATTGATATCTTGAGTCCTTCTCGTGAACACAAAACAGCCTTCCCTGGAACTCGATGAGCCTTAGTTTTCTTACCACCTGTATGCTCTATAGCTCTCAGGTATACTCCTCCAAGAGGGTTTTGAACTGTAGGAGAAGGTAAGGAAATGATGGTAGGGACATTTCTGTTTCCCATCAATGGCTCATCTTGAATAGGCTTTGGACCGAAGGATCGAAGGTCCTGCGATCCTGAGGGAAAGTTCCTCCTAGCCGAAGCGTCTTTATGCTTCGAGTAGTCAGTAGGCTTAAACTTTTGACCATCTGCCTGTAGCACCGTGGTCACTGGAATAGTGGGATGTTGTTGAGCAGCCCTAATATTTCCAGCATTTTCGATCTTCTTTTTAGGTTGGGGATCCACAACCACAGAAGATTTTCTCTTTGAAGGAATGCCCCATTTTTGAAGAAGACTTATGTTCTCCATGGTGGCGTTCTTAATTACTTCCTTAGTGACCTCGTGTGGGAAGAGGTCTTTACCCCAGATATTGGAAGATATTAGCTTCCTTGTTTCGTGTTTCACTGTTGCATCAGCGAACACAAACTCTCTACATGCTCTCCTAGCTTTCATAAAGGCGTAAAGTTGCTTCACCAAGATAGCCATATGCATTTTGGCTATGACCATGAGCATATCTGGGGTACTTTCGTAGGTTGAACACAACTCTATGTAGTTTTGTAGAGAAAGGGATGTCGCAAGTCTCTCCTTTGACTCTTGTTCATTACACAAGACAATTTAGGGAGACATACCTTAAATTGTCGACTTGCGACGTCCTTGTCTAATTTTCCTACTGAAAATGTCAAATGGACTTCCTTCCAATCCTTTTCTTGTCCGGGAAAAGTTGGTGACAAAGGGTTGCACTCATCGAGTGTGGGACATGGCTTACTCGCCCCTACCGCTTTGGCAACAGAAGTAAATGCCTTCCCCATATAAGGGAATGAGAGTGAAGTAGGAGCAAGAAAGGAAGGATGTCTGTTATTCAGTGAGAATACCTTCGACTCTGAATAACCTGCCTTTCTTAGACTACCTGAAAGGATAGTCTGTGCCTTATCATGGTCGAGAATGGAGACCTTCTTTGGTTCCATTCCTTTTCTTGACTTTGGTTCGTACTTCAGTCGAACCCAACAATTAGGGAAAGCATCAAAGCTTGGGCAAAATTGAATTTTGTCCAAAGGAACAGCATCTATTTTCTCTGAGATGTAGAGATTGCCATTTGAAATCGGCATCTGCTCCGCAAACCTCCGGGGATTGGTTATGGAGCATGTTGGTAGGTCTTGATTCATGGGTCGTTTGACTGACCCCTGGGAAGCGACAAGAGAAGCTTTACGAGGCTCTATCTTGCGTTTTACTTCCTGCTTTTCGTTTTGTTTACGAAAGCACTCTATTTGATTCTTCAGCTGGATACATAATTGTACCACATTATCCAATAGAAGGGTAGAAGACGAAGATGTCGACATCGATGGCTCTATAGCCGGCATAGGCGGAGGAAATTCCGACACAACATTTTCCTCTTCTACCCTGGGGCACTTCTTGCCCTTAATCCCAAAGGTTTTCTGGCCGTCAGGGGATGTAGTTGGCTCCTGAGGCACTACTGTTTCCTCACTTACTTCCGGAAATAGTAGCTTACGCATCCTATCATTAGGTAGGAAAGGTCCCGGAGAGATCTTTTGAAAGCCTCTCACCCAGTTGCGTAATTTATATTGAGCTGTATCCCTAGTCTCCGTAGACTTGGGATTTTCAAAACCTTCGGACATTAATGTCCGACATATATTGCAAACCTGTGGGTTCCAATTATGTAGGGATCCGGAAATAATATTGCAGGGGGCACGAAACCTGCAAGTATTATGACCGTAAAAATACTTACTCTTGGCCTTACAGAGGACTGCAGCACAAGGTATCTGGTGTTCCTCCTGTAAAGAAAGGAAAACCAAATGAGTATACAATGGAATGTCTCCTTGATAATCAACATGCAAATGTCATTTACAATAGAGTAGCCTAGGATAGTAAGCTATAAAGGAATAGTAGGAGATACATACTTGTGTATCCCTGTGAGAAAATGTTGTTACCTCCCCTCAGTATTAACTACATGGACGTTTCTCTATTGAGTAACTCCAAGTAGAAGGGCTCTTACCCCTAGGGGTAGAGAAGTATTAAATCACTGTCCCAAAGTAATGTTAATACTGTGGGGTCAGGATGACTGATTCTCGATCAGAATATTGAAGAAAACTAGTCATTCAATATATGAGCGGTACCAGCGGAATGCTCGTACGAGGGTACCCAGGTATGTCAGAAAATACTATTGTATAATGGTACTGTAGTTTTCTAATTGCAGTAAGACTATATTGCAATTTCCTGGCTACTGTACATCATGTATTGTAGTCTAGTCATTATGCTGCCTTCAAAGTAGCATATGACAGTACGGTCCATCTAGCATGAAGCCAGCTGGACTAAAGAAAAAGAATGACATATATTTGTATATCCCACTCAGCCTATTTGCTGTAGTCTTCCTACTATATTAAAATATAGAGTTTCCTGATCAGGGAGACTCAGGGATAAAGGCTCTACCCTTTAAGGGTTAGGAGTGTATTACTCTTGCCTTGAAGTGTTTAATATTGTAGGGTAATCTTAAAACTGATTTCAAATCAGGATATTTAAGAAATCATATTCATTCAATATAGGATTCGGCTCAGCAAATGCCTGTGTTGGATATCCAAAATATATTGGAAATAACTACTAGTATAAACCATATAGTAGTTTTCTATCTGCAGTATATTCTATATTGCAGATATACTGGCTACCTGTATAATATATACAGTAGTTCAGCCGGCATGTAGCTGGCATAGCTAGGTCTTGCCGGCATACCCGGCATGCTAGCTAGAGAGAGAGAGAGAGAGAGAGAGAGAGAGAGAGAGATAGCATGGAAAAAAGGCTACTCCTTACTGTGAATGTATACAGTAATTAAGGATGTAAAAGTTTAATTTGACTGCCTTTCTCCAGAAAGAAGGTTCTAATAGAAGGGGAGAATGTACCATTCAGGCTTCCATGCAGCTACAGTACTATTGTCGACAAGGTACCGCAGATACACTGCCGGCCGGCAAGCCTTCAGCAGTACCAGTACAGTCGGCGTGCTGCCAACTGAGTCAGCACAATCTTTGCCGGCCTGGCCGGCAGTACCCCGGCAACAGGACCTGTAGCAGCAGTCCAAGGGAGGACTGAAGAACCTTGGGGACAGAAAGGGACTTCCCACTCACGGCCATCATGGCCGCCGGCAGCTGCCAGCTACTGACAGCCATCTTGGCTGCCGGCTGGGCCGGCAGTTGCCGACAGAAGATGTGGTTGGCGGCAGTATACCCTGCCGTCAGCCAAAGTCATGGCTAGAAAGGGAGTCTGGCTGGCTCCGGCAACCTACCGGCAATGGTAAGGTTGCAAGATGCCGGCCTAAAGAAAGACAATGGCTCAGCCATCAAAAGTGGACAGAGGGGTAGGGAACAGGGTCCTGTAACAAGCGTGAAAGGAACTGGCAAAATTGTCAGTCCTACCACCTGTTAAAAGAAACTCTGTTTCGGTATCAGCAGAATCCCATGGAACAGTAGAGACTCAATTCTCCATCCCAGAGATTGCCGACACAGTTAAGGGGATGGCGGCACTGCCGCCTCCTCTCAACAAAGAAGAAACAGAGTTCCAGTGCCACGTATCCTAGGCTAAAGAATATTACTCTTCAGCCCAGAGTACTGTGGCACAGGACTAGTCTTTTAGTAGCAAGGAGAGGATGGTATCCTACCATAACTCCGAGTGCGGCTAATGAGGGCTAACCTCCATTGCCGGCCACCTAGCCGGCAGGGGAATGATGGTATCCTACAACCCATTCGCGCTGCCGGCAGGTCGCCGACATAAGACTAAATACTCTGAGATTCTGACTAAATCCCAAAACCTGCTGGTATAACACAACTAACGGTTAAGGGAAGAGGCAGGACAAACCCTAAGTTAGCCATGTCTGAATAAAATTCAAGGCACGGCTATTAGGGTTGTAGCCTGAGGCTACACTCAGAGGGAAAGAGATTACCCTTAAATCTCCGAAGAGACGTGTAATGTTTCATAACATTCTAGGAGGTATCAGTCTCCACTGAATGAAAAAAATACACGAGGGTAACCGGGGAAAGTCTGAACGTATAGTAAAATGTCTAGGTTAGGTTACCTAGGCTAGACGAGATCTCGGTTAACTAAATCACCAAAACTCTAACTATACAATCGACAGAGAAAGGGGAAAAATTATGCACATTATCAAGTCTTTACAAGAATAATTGCCTAAATAGCTAAACAATTAAAATAATCAGATAAGGCTATTTAAAACTGGAAGTCGTTCTGCTATCTAAATAACACATGCCTAACGAACGACGGCGCCATGGCGCCTCCAGTAACTGGCCTAGCTCTTAGGCACAATAAAATACTCTAATTTCATTGTGAAACAGGAGCTAAAATATACTCATAGTAAAGACCCGATACTCAACTTCCCAGAGGTGGAAGATGATGGAGAAAGCATAATTATAATCCTGTAAAATGATCAAAAAGTTAGATCACCAGGGAATACCACCGAGCGAAATCGCTACAAAAAAAAGAATATCCGCCATCGTGGGAATGGCGCTGTTGTATTCCCAATAGTATTACGAGAGCGGGGATAGCCTTTGGACGGCTCCCTTTTATTTTGCCACATCCTCCTCGAAGCGAAAACGCTATTAGGGGTGCCGATTGCTATGGAGGCGTGTCAAGAATGCATCCGCTGATATTGCGATATCTTTAGGAGAAATTTTAAGGATATTCGCGCCAGGAGTTAGAATTCTGGATACCTAAAGGTAAAATTCTCTGGGAATATCACTGTAGTACATATATCCCTTAGGAAGCTACTTTAAGGAACTTCCATCAAGACGACATGGCTTGAGCCCCATATATATATATATATATATATATATATATATATATATATATATATATATATATATATATATATATATATATATATATATATATATATATACTTACTGTTTATGTATATACTGTATATATATATATATATATATATATATATATATATATATATATATATATATATATGTATGTGTATATATATATATTGTAAAGGAATATTGATTTATTGAATGTAAAAGTGCAGAAAAGGTTGAAAATTTATATTTTCATGAAAAAAAAAGTGTACACTAGACAACGGATGGCAGTAGCGCTTGGCGTAGGCAGTAGTTGCCAAGGATAATGTACCGAAAAATGATATTTAGTCTATGGATGTCTAGCGCGAGTCGGGTATATAAAGGCCCAAAACGATGATTTTCGTTGGAGTCGCAACAAACAAGTGATTATAATAGTGTATCAAATTTTAAGGAATATATGGTAATGTACTGTTTATCCATTTGGACGTTTTCTTGTGTGATATATCGTTGGTTGCCACTAACTTTTTGATGTTACTACAGTGAATTATATGTTGTTGATGTAAAGCTTTGTGACTTGGGTATTATACTGTAAACTGCAGTGATTAGTGATGAGTAGTCTTGATGAAGTGCTGAATGGCGAGTCTTTGCTTTTGTGTAATGCGTCCGTAATTTGTTTAATATTCTGTTTGTGTCTTTAATTTCCTTATTAATTGTTAGTAAAGTACATTTTAAGTTATAATGGGTTGTCGCTGTTTCCTGATATATTATCCTCGTAAATCCTTATTATAAGAGAACGAAAACCGAACGTATCCCTACTTGGTATTTGCTCATTCAGTCGAACATTTGAAAATCAAACGTAGTATTTGCTCATTCTGTCGAACGTAACCGAACGTATCCCTATTAACTTATCCTCGGTGTTAGCTCATTCTGTCAACCGTAAATTCACGTATCCCTACTGTTAATTGCTTTTCAGTACTTCCATATACTTTAGAGAGGGGGGAGAGTTGTGATAGTGTTAGTGCTATAATATTTGTCTTGCTGTGTTATTTTGAGCAGGTTATTAAAGATGTTTGATTTTAAAGATTTCATACGTAGTCCTAGTGGTGAAAAGTTAGAAGGTATAGCTAAAATATACTGGATTGTTTTAGCTAGGTACTATAATGTAGAAGTATCAGAATCTGCAAGGAAGCACGAAATCTCAAATAAAGTAAGTGAGGCGCTAATGACTTTAGGCATTTTGTCTGATAAGGAAGGGTTGTTACTAATGAATTGGGAAAAAGAAGTAGATGATAGCCAGCAAAGTGCTAGTGAGAATAATACAGAGGGTAGTGCAAGTGAAGAGGAAGGTGCCATAGCCGTACGTGAAAAAAACCAAGTCACGCAAGGGTAAACTCCAAAAGTCAAAACTTGTTTATGAAGGGATGAATGTTGAGCAGATGCAGATTCATTTGCAAATAGTTAGATTAGAGAATGAGAAAGCTGTTTAATTTAAGAAGTTAGAAAATGATAGAAGCTGAGGTTGAACAAAAGAGGATAGAAGCTGAGGTTGAGCAAAAGAGGATAGAACTAGATATAAAGAAAATTGAAGTAGAAGGAAAATCCAAAGTAGTACCAAAGTCTTTTCAAGTAGACCGCAGTAAAAAGTGTACCCATTTTTGTTGAGAATGAAGTAGATGCTTTTATATTTTACAATTTGAGAAAGTAGCAGAACAGCGTGAAGGGCCGAGAACGTCGTGGAGCACGTTGGTTCAAACCTCTTTTCGAGGAAAGGCTAGGGAAGTATTTGCTGCCTTATCTTTGGATGATGCTAAGGATTATGAGAGAGTTAAATCTTAGGTTTTGAAAGCTTATGAATGGGTGCCAGAGAGGTATAGAGAGAAGTTCAGGATCTGGATAAAAAAAGACAGTCACACTCATATGGAGTATGCACGGGAACAACGCCTTTGGTATGATAGGTGGATGAATGCCCGAGAAGTTAATGGTGATTTCGGTAAACTTCAGGAACTTATCTTGCTTGAGCAGTTCAAGGATGGTATTAAGCGACTGCTTTCGGTTGGTTTGACCAACATTCTTAACTGATATGGCCTTTCTTATCACACTTAAAACAGACAATATTAACTATCTGCACATCTTTCACGATACTTGAAGGAGGACGACTCGACGATTGTTGCTGTGGTACTATCACATTCTGCTTGGGAACAGTACTAGTGCTACTTCCGCTGTAACTGTTGAACTTGTTCACTTGATTATTACTGAAATGGTTCGGCGAATACTTGACACTTGGTCGGAAGGACGGCTGAAACTTCATACCCGAGGTAGGTTTACGACTGATAATATTATAATCCTCACTCAGCGAAGTGGCTTTATCAAGTTTCTTCATCTCTCTCAGCCATCAATCAGCCATCTCCCTCACGTTAGCAGCCTCTGTCCATCTCTTAAAATATCGCCGTACCTTATAAGCGTAACCCAGGAGAGTCATTTTCGTCCTTCCTCAAATTTCGGAACCTTTCATTATAATATTCAGGGGTCATCTGATACACTTGCAGCACGCTCCTCTTCTCTTTTTGATACTCCTTCCTCTGGCCCTGAGATAAGGACAGGTAAGCACTGCGTCCTTTCCCAAAGAGTACATTCTGCAAAAACACAGACCATTTATCTTCCGGCCATTGCATCGTCGATGCGACCGTTTCAAAATGGTCAAAGAATTTGTCAGGAGCCTCTTCTGTGAGCTTTGGAATTAACCTTTGGGCTTTTGTCACATTAAACATGGGACCATGCATAGCAGAGGTCACCTCTGTCTGTGTTGCCGACCGTGCACGGGCATTCAACAGCTCCAACTCCCTCGCATATTGTGCTATTTCCCTTGCCTCTTCCTTCTCTTTTTCTTCTTGTTCTCTCTTTTTCTTCCATTTTACTCGCACGTTTCGCGATGTCTCTGGCTTTTTCTTCCCATCTTGCTTCAATTTCTTTAGCATGTTGTGCTTCTTCTCTCTCTTCTTCTTCTCGTCTTGCTTCCATTTCCCTCTCTCTTGCCATCATCTTCTACTTGATCTAATTTTCTTCCGCTGCAATTCATCAAATCTCAGCTTCTACTTCCCTCTCTGCTTTCATGCCTTAAATTTGACGGTCAACTGGTCCTTGCTACACTACAAATTCTTCTTCAGCCTCCTCCAACAGTTTACGAGCTGCTACATTATCTTGTTCCGACAATTTCCCGAGTTTATCAATGCTTCCAGGGCTAGACACTTGATTTGGGCTTTGATCATTCCACTCGTTGCATGGCCACCATATGCCATTGAAATAGAGACCCACTGAGCTTTAGTTACATTAGCTTCTGACAATTCCTGGTCATGTGGGTTTTCCAAAAACTCCTGTACTTTTACAAAAAAAAAAAAAAAAAAAAAAATATTTCACCTCTAAAAAATATAACCAAACCATACACAGAATCCTATCAATACTAAATTGTTCAAACCTTTAATCAAAACATGGCCCTGTTATCATCAATATTTAAAACAAACTCTCTCGATTCTAAGGGACTGGACACCAAAAATATATTATATTAGAGTCACGTGGTGTGGGAACCAAAATATAATATTATGTATATTACACCTGGCAAGTTACACGACCTCTTGAGTTCCAAATTCACCTCTTTGTTTTTCCATTAATTTATTACACTTGAAAATATTAATACCTAAGTTCTGAGACAATCACATAAATTCCAGACAGCAATATATGAAAACTGAATATCCAAATGCCCCCTAAAGTACATTCAATAAAACACTGGGTAATTATTATAAAGAACTATTCAAACCACCTCTTACTTTGATTCTTTAACAGAGATACTAGTGAGCACTGAAATAAACACTGGTGATTGAAATGATACACTCTTTACAAAGATAGATATATTCCATAAATGTTACAACACTTTGAAAGAATTTACATAAAAAAAAAAATCAATCAAAAAGTTAGACTAAGACAAAAGAAACTAATTCTTATGAAAATTATACAATTAAACTCTTAAAACAATTACATAAAGTAATTGATAAACAAACAAATTTTAGCTCACATGAAGTAAAGCCAGAATGAATATACTTCACAATTTTACATAAATATCCCTGAGCCAGTTACAAA